>NC_088412.1:1733907-1868907 GCF_034236695.1 Oncorhynchus nerka
GAGCCATAAGGGATACTAGACACATAAAACCCAACTACCACTATCATATTAGAGCCATAAGGGATCCTAGACACATACTACCCCAATACCACTATCAGATTAGAGCAATAAGGGAGATAAGACAGCTACCACTACCATATTAGAGCCATAAGGAAGACTAGAGTCTAGACATCTACCACCCCACTACCACTATAAGATTAGTGCCATAAGAGACACCAAACATATACCACCCCACTACCACTATCAGATTAGAGCCGTAAAGAAGACTAGACACCTACCACCCCACTACAACTATCAGATTAGAGCGGTAAGGGAGACTAGACATCTACCACCCCACAACCACTATCAGATCAGAGCCATAAGGGATACTAGATACATACCACACAACTACCACTATCAGATTCGAGCCGTAAGGGAGACTAGACATCTACCACCCCACTACCACTATCAGAGTAGAGCCGTAAAGGAGACTAGACATCTACCACCCTACTACCATTATCAGATTAGAGCCATAAGGGAGACTAGACATCTTCCAGCCCACTACCACTATCAGATTAGAGCCATAAGGGAGACTAGACATCTTCCAGCACACTACCACTATCAGATTAGAGCCGTAAGGGAGACTAGACATCTACCACCCCACTACCACTATCAGATCAGAGCCATAAGGGAGATTAAACATCTACCACTACATTTTAACATTTAACATTTAAGTCATTTAGCAGACGCTCTTATCCAGAGCGACTTACAAATTGGTGCATTCACCTTATGACATCCAGTGGAACAGTAGTGCATCTAAATCTTTTAAGAGGGGGGTGAGAGGGATTACTTTATCCTATCCTAGGTATTCCTTAAAGAGGTGGGGTTTCAGGTGTCTCCGGAAGGTGGTGATTGACTCCGCTGTCCTGGCGTCGTGAGGGAGTTTGTTCCACCATTGGGGGGCCAGAGCAGCGAACAGTTTTGACTGGGCTGAGCGGGAACTGTACTTCCTCAGTGGTAGGGAGGCGAGCAGGCCAGAGGTGGATGAACGCAGTGCCCTTGTTTGGGTGTAGGGCCTGATCAGAGCCTGGAGGTACTGAGGTGCCGTTCCCCTCACAGCTCCGTAGGCAAGCACCATGGTCTTGTAGCGGATGCGAGCTTCAACTGGAAGCCAGTGGAGAGAGCGGAGGAGCGGGGTGACGTGAGAGAACTTGGGAAGGTTGAACACCAGACGGGCTGCGGCGTTCTGGATGAGTTGTAGGGGTTTAATGGCACAGGCAGGGAGCCCAGCCAACAGCGAGTTGCAGTAATCCAGACGGGAGATGACAAGTGCCTGGATTAGGACCTGCGCCGCTTCCTGTGTGAGGCAGGGTCGTACTCTGCGGATGTTGTAGAGCATGAACCTACAGGAACGGGCCACCGCCTTGATGTTAGTTGAGAACGACAGGGTGTTGTCCAGGATCACGCCAAGGTTCTTAGCGCTCTGGGAGGAGGACACAATGGAGTTGTCAACTGTGATGGCGAGATCATGGAACGGGCAGTCCTTCCCCGGGAGGAAGAGCAGCTCCGTCTTGCCGAGGTTCAGCTTGAGGTGGTGATCCGTCATCCACACTGATATGTCTGCCAGACATGCAGAGATGCGATTCGCCACCTGATCATCAGAAGGGGGAAAGGAGAAGATTAATTGTGTGTCGTCTGCATAGCAATGATAGGAGAGACCATGTGAGGTTATGACAGAGCCAAGTGACTTGGTGTATAGCGAGAATAGGAGAGGGCCTAGAACAGAGCCCTGGGGACACCAGTGGTGAGAGCACGTGGTGTGGAGACGGATTCTCGCCACGCCACCTGGTAGGAGCGACCTGTCAGGTAGGACGCAATCCAAGCGTGGGCCGCGCTGGAGATGCCCAACTCGGAGAGGGTGGAGAGGAGGATCTGATGGTTCACAGTATCGAAGGCAGCCGATAGGTCTAGAAGGATGAGAGCAGAGGGAGAATAGAAATCTTCCAGCCCACTACCACTATCAGATCAGAGCCATAAGGGATACTAGACACATACCACACAACTACCACTATCAGATTAGAGCAGTAAGGGAGATTAAACATCTACCACTATCAGATTAGAGCCATAAGGGTGGCTAGACATCTACCACTACCAGATTAAAGCCATAAGGAGACTAGACATCTACCACCCCACAACCACTATCAGATTAGAGCCTTAAGAGACTAGACATCTACCACTACCAGATTAAAGCCATTAGGGATACTAGACACATACCACACAACTACCACTATCAGATTAGAGCCGTAAGGAGACTAGACATCTACCACCCCACAACGACTATCAGATTAGAGCCATAAAGGAGATTAAACATCTACCACTATCAGATTAGAGCCTTAAGGAGACTAGACATCTACCACTACCAGATTAGAGCCATAAGGGAGTCTAAACACTACCACTATCATATTAGAACCATAAAGGAGACTAGACATCTACAACACCTCTACTACTATAAGATTAGAGCCATAAGGGAGACTAGACATCTACCACCCCACTACCACTATCACATTAGAGCCATAAGGGAGAATAGAAATCTTCCAGCCCACTACCACTATCAGATCAGAGCCATAAGGGATACTAGACACATACCACACAACTACCACTATCAGATTAGAGCCGTAAGGGAGACTAGACATCTACCACCCCACTACCATTATCAGATTAGAGCCATAAAGGAGATTAAACATCTACCACTATCAGATTAGAGCCATAAAGGAGATTAGACATCTACCACTATCAGATTAGAGCTGTAAAGGAGACTAGACATCTACCACCCCACTACCACTATCAGATTAGAGCCATAAGGGAGACTAGAAATCTTCCAGCCCACTACCACTATCAGATCAGAAACATAAGGGATATTAGACACATACCACACAACTACCACTATCAGATTAGAGCCGTAAGGGAGACTAGACATCTACCACCCCACAACCACTATCAGATTAGAGCCATAAAGGAGATTAAACATCTACCACTACCAGATTAGAGCCGTAAAGGAGACTAGACATCTACCACCCCACTACCACTATCAGATTAGAGCCGTAAAGGAGACTAGACATCTACCACCCCACTACCACTATCGGAATAGAGCCATAAGGGTGTCAAGACATCTACCACTATCAGATTAAAGCCTTAAGGAGACTCATCTACCACCCCACAAACACTATCAGATTAGAGCCATAAAGGAGGGAGACTAGACATCTACCACCCCACAAACACTATCAGATTAGAGCCATAAAGGAGGTTAGACATCTACCACTATCAGAATAGAGCTGTAAAGGAGAGTAGACATCTACCACCCCACTACCACTATCAGATTAGAGCCTTAAGGGAGACTAGACATCTACCACGACCAGATTAGAGCCATAAGGGAGCCTAGACATCTACCACCCCTATACAATTATCAGATTAGAGCCTTAAGGGAGACTAGACATCTACCACTACCAGATTAGAGCCATAAGGGAGTCTAGACACTACCACTATCAAATTAGAGCCATAAAGGAGACTAGACATCTACAACCCCTCTACCACTATAAGATTAGAGCCATAATGGAGCCTAGACATCTACCACCCCACCACCACTATCAGATTAGAGCCGTAAGGGAGACTAGACATCTACCACCCCACTACCACTATCACATTAGAGCCATAAGGGAGAATATAAATCTTCCAGCCCACTACCACTATCAGATCAGAGCCATAAGGGATACTAGACACATACCACATCATTACCACTATCAGATTAGTGCCATAAGAGACACCAAAAATCTACCACCCCACTACCACTATCAGAATAGAGTCGTAAAGGAGACTAGACATCTACCACCCCACTACCACTATCAGATTAGAGCCGTAAAGGAGACTTGACATCTACCATCCCACCACCACTATCAGATTAGAGCTTTAAAGGAGACTAGACATCTACCACCCCACTACCACTATCAGATTAGAGCCGTAAGGGAGCCTTCTACCACCCGACTTCCACTATCTGATTAGAGCCATAAGGGAGACTAGACATCTTCCAGCCCACTACCACTATCAGATCAGAGCCATAAGGGATACTACACACATACCACACAACTACCACTATCAGATTAGAGCCGTAAGGGAGACTAGACATCTACCACCCCACAACCACTATCAGATTAGAGCCATAAAGGAGATTAAACATCTACCACTACCAGATTAGAGCCGTAAAGGAGACTAGACATCTACCACCCCACTACCACTGTCAGATTAGAGCCGTAAAGGAGACTAGACATCTACCACCCCACTACCACTATCGGAATAGAGCCATAGGGGTGTCAAGACATCTACCACTATCAGATTAAAGCCTTAAGGGAGACTAGACATCTACCACCCCACAACCACTATCAGATTAGAGCCATAAAGGAGATTAGACATCTACCACCCCACTACCACTATCAGATTAGAGCCGTAAGGGAGACTAGACATCTACCACCCCACAACCACTATCAGATTAGAGCCATAAAGGAGATTAGACATCTACCACTATCAGATTAGAGCCGTAAAGGAGACTAGACATCTACCACCCCACCACCACTATCAGATTAGAGCCGTAAGGAGACTAGACATCTACCACCCCACTACCACTATCAGATTAGAGCCATAAGGAGACTAGAAATCTTCCAGCCCACTACCACTATCAGATCAGAGTCATAAGGGAGATTAAACATCTACCACTACCACATTAGTGCCGTAAAGGAGACTAGACATCTACCACCCCGCTACCACTATCAGATTAGAGCCTTAAAGGAGACTAGACATCTACCACCCCACTACCACTATCAGATTAGAGCCATAAGGGTGTCTAGACATCTACCACTACCAGATTAAAGCCATAAGGGAGACTAGACATATACCACCCCACAACCACTATCGGATTAGAGCCGTAAGGGAGACTAGAAATCTTCCAGCCCACCACCACTATCAGATTAGAGCCGTAAGGGAGACTAGAAATCTTCCAGCCCACTACCACTATCAGATCAGAGCCATAAGGGATACTAGACACATAACACACAACTACCACTATCAAATTAGAGCTGTAAAGGAGACTAGACATCTACCACCCCACTACCACTATCAGATTAGAGCCATAAGGGAGAATATAAATCTTCCAGCCCACTACCACTATCAGATCAGAGCCATAAGGGATACTTGACACATACCACACAACTACCACTATCAGATTAGAGCCATAAAGGAGATTAAACATCTACCACTACCGGATTAGTGCCGTAAAGGAGACTAGACATCGTCCAGCCCACTACCACTATCAGATCAGAGCCATAAGTGGTACTAGACACATACCACCCCACAACCACTATCAGATTAGCGCCATAAAGGAGATTAGACATCTACCACTATCAGATTAGAGCTGTAAAGGAGACTAGACATCTACCACCCCACTACCACTATCAGATTAGAGCCTTCAGGGAGACTAGACATCTACCACTACCAGATTAAAGCCATAAGGGAGACTAGACATCTACCACCCCTATACATGATCAGATTAGAGCCTTAAGGGAGACTAGACATCTACCACTACCAGATTAGAGCCATACGGGAGTCTAGACACTACCACTATCATATTAGAGCCATAAAGGAGACTAGACATCTACAACCCCTCTACCACTATAAGATTAGAGCCATAATGGAGCCTAGACATCTACCACCCCACCACCACTATCAGATTAGAGCTGTAAAGGAGACTAGACATCTACCACCCCACTACCACTATCAGATTAGAGCCATAAGGGAGACTAGAAATCTTCCAGCCCACTACCACTATCAGATCAGAACCATAAGGGATATTAGACACATACCACACAACTACCACTATCAGATTAGAGCCGTAAGGGAGACTAGACATCTACCACCCCACAACCACTATCAGATTAGAGCCATAAAGGAGATTAAACATCTACCACTACCAGATTAGAGCCGTAAAGGAGACTAGACATCTACCACCCCACTACCACTATCAGATTAGAGCCGTAAAGGAGACTAGACATCTACCACCCCACTACCACTATCGGAATAGAGCCATAAGGGTGTCAAGACATCTACCACTATCAGATTAAAGCCTTAAGGAGACTAGACATCTACCACCCCACAAACACTATCAGATTAGAGCCATAAAGGAGGTTAGACATCTACCACTATCAGAATAGAGCTGTAAAGGAGAGTAGACATCTACCACCCCACTACCACTATCAGATTAGAGCCTTAAGGGAGACTAGACATCTACCACGACCAGATTAGAGCCATTAGGGAGACTAGACATCTACCACCCCTATACAATTATCAGATTAGAGCCTTAAGGGAGACTAGACATCTACCACTACCAGATTAGAGCCATAAGGGAGTCTAGACACTACCACTATCAAATTAGAGCCATAAAGGAGACTAGACATCTACAACCCTCTACCACTACAAGATTAGAGCCATAATGGAGCCTAGACATCTACCACCCCACCACCACTATCAGATTAGAGCCGTAAGGGAGACTAGACATCTACCACCCCACTACCACTATCACATTAGAGCCATAAGGGAGAATAGAAATCTTCCAGCCCACTACCACTATCAGATCAGAGCCATAAGGGATACTAGACACATACCACATCATTACCACTATCAGATTAGTGCCATAAGAGACACCAAAAATCTACCACCCCACTACCACTATCAGAATAGAGTCGTAAAGGAGACTAGACATCTACCACCCCACTACCACTATCAGATTAGAGCCGTAAAGGAGACTTGACATCTACCATCCCACCACCACTATCAGATTAGAGCTTTAAAGGAGACTAGACATCTACCACCCCACTACCACTATCAGATTAGAGCCGTAAGGGAGCCTTCTACCACCCGACTTCCACTATCTGATTAGAGCCATAAGGGAGACTAGACATCTTCCAGCCCACTACCACTATCAGATTAGAGCCATAAGGGAGACTAGACATCTTCCAGCCCACTACCACTATCAGATTAGAGCCGTAAAGGAGACTATACATCTACCACCCCACTACCACTATCAGATTAGAGCCGTAAGGGAGACTAGACATCTACCACCCCACAACCACTATCAGATTAGAGCCATAAAGGAGATTAGACATCTACCACTATCAGATTAGAGCCGTAAAGGAGACTAGACATCTACCACCCCACTACCACTATCAGATTAGAGCCATAAGGGAGACTAGAAATCTTCCAGCCCACTACCACTATCAGATCAGAGCCATAAGGGAGATTAAACATCTACCACTACCACATTAGTGCCGTAAAGGAGACTAGACATCTACCACCCCGCTACCACTATCAGATTAGAGCCTTAAAGGAGACTAGACATCTACCACCCCACTACCACTATCAGATTAGAGCCATAAGGGTGTCTAGACATCTACCACTACCAGATTAAAGCCATAAGGGAGACTAGACATATACCACCCCACAACCACTATCGGATTAGAGCCGTAAGGGAGACTAGACATCTACCACCCCACTACCACTATCAGATTAGAGCCATAAGGGAGACTAGACATCTACCACCCCACCACCACTATCAGATTAGAGCCGTAAGGGAGACTAGAAATCTTCCAGCCCACTACCACTATCAGATCAGAGCCATAAGGGATACTAGACACATAACACACAACTACCACTATCAAATTAGAGCTGTAAAGGAGACTAGACACATACCACACAACTACCACTATCAGATTAGAGATGTAAAGGAGATTAGACATCTACCACTACCAGATTAAAGCCATAAGGGAGCCTTAACATCTACCACCCCACAACCACTATCAGATTAGAGCCATAAAGGAGATTAGACATCTACCACTATCAGATTAGAGCTGTAAAGGAGACTAGACATCTACCACCCCACTACCACTATCAGATTAGAGCCTTCAGGGAGACTAGACATCTACCACTACCAGATTAAAGCCATAAGGGAGACTAGACATCTACCACCCCTATACATGATCAGATTAGAGCCTTAAGGGAGACTAGACATCTACCACTACCAGATTAGAGCCATACGGGAGTCTAGACACTACCACTATCATATTAGAGCCATAAAGGAGACTAGACATCTACAACCCCTCTACCACTATAGGATTAGAGCCATAATGGAGCCTAGACATCTACCACCCCACCACCACTATCAGATTAGAGCTGTAAGGGAGACTAGACATCTACCACCCCACTACCACTATCACATTAGAGCCATAAGGGAGACTAGAAATCTTCCAGCCCACTACCACTATCAGATCAGAGCCATAAGGGATACTAGACACATAACACACAACTACCACTATCAAATTAGAGCTGTAAAGGAGACTAGACATCTACCACCCCACTACCACTATCAGATTAGAGCCATAAGGGAGACTAGAAATCTTCCAGCCCACTACCACTATCAGATCAGAGCCATAAGGGATACTTGACACATACCACATAACTACCACTATCAGATTAGAGCCATAAAGGAGATTAAACATCTACCACTACCAGATTAGTGCCGTAAAGGAGACTAGACATCGTCCAGCCCACTACCACTATCAGATCAGAGCCATAAGTGGTACTAGACACATACCACACAACTACCACTACCAGATTAGAGATGTAAAGGAGATTAGACATCTACCACTACCAGATTAAAGCCATAAGGGAGCCTTAACATCTACCACCCCACAACCACTATCAGATTAGAGCCATAAAGGAGATTAGACATCTACCACTATCAGATTAGAGCTGTAAAGGAGACTAGACATCTACCACCCCACTACCACTATCAGATTAGAGCCTTCAGGGAGACTAGACATCTACCACTACCAGATTAAAGCCATAAGGGAGACTAGACATCTACCACCCCTATACATGATCAGATTAGAGCCTTAAGGGAGACTAGACATCTACCACTACCAGATTAGAGCCATACGGGAGTCTAGACACTACCACTATCATATTAGAGCCATAAAGGAGACTAGACATCTACAACCCCTCTACCACTATAAGATTAGAGCCATAAGGGAGCCTAGACATCTAAGACCCCACCACCACTATCAGATTAGAGCCGTAAGGGAGACTAGACATCTACCACCCCACTACCACTATCAGATTAGAGCCATAAAAGGGAGAATAGAAATATACCACCCCACCACCACTATCAGATTAGAGCTTTAAAGGAGACTAGACATCTACCACCCCACTACCACTATCAGATTAGAGCCATAAGGAAGACATCTACCACCCAACTTCCACTATCTGATTAGAGCCATAAGGGAGACTAGACATCTTCCAGCCCACTACCACTATCAGATCAGAGCCATAAGGGATACTAGACACATACCACACCATTACCACTATCAGATTAGTGCCATAAGAGACACCAAAAATCTACCACCCCACTACTACTATTAGATTAGAGCCGTAAAGGAGACTAGACATCTACCACCCCACTACCACTATCAGATTAGAGCCATAAGGGAGACTAGAAATCTTCCAGCCCACTACCACTATCAGATCAGAGCCATAAGGGATACTAGACACATACCACACAACTACCACTATCACATTAGAGCTGTAAAAGAGACTAGACATCTACCACCCCACTACCACTATCAGATTAGAGCCATAAGGGAGACTAGAAATCTTCCAGCCCACTACCACTATCAGAGCAGAGCCATAAGGGATACTAGAGACATACCACACAACTACCACTATCATATTAGAGCTGTAAAGGAGATTAGACATCTACCACCCCACAACCACTATCAGATTAGAGCCATGAAGGAGATTAAACATCTACGACTACCAGATTAGAGCCGTAAAGGAGACTAGACATCTACCATCCCACCACCACTATCAGATTAGAGCTTTAAAGGAGACTAGACATCTACCACCCCACTACCACTATCAGATTAGAGCCGTAAGGGAGACATCTACCACCCGACTTCCACTATCTGATTAGAGCCATAAGGGAGACTAGACATCTTCCAGCCCACTACCACTATCAGATTAGAGCCATCAGGGAGACTAGAGACATACCACACAACTACCACTATCAGATTAGAGCTGTAAAGGAGACATCTACCACCCCACAACCACTATCAGATTAGAGCCATAAAGGAGATTAAACATCTACGACTACCAGATTAGAGCCGTAAAGGAGACTAGACATCTACCATCCCACCACCACTATCAGATTAGAGCTTTAAAGGAGAATAGACATCTACCACCCCACTACCACTATCAGATTAGAGCCATTAGGGTGTCTAGACATCTACCACTACCAGATTAAAGCCATAAGGGAGACTAGATATCTACCACCCCACAACCACTATCAGATTAGAGCCATAAAGGAGATTAGACATCTACCACTACCAGATTAGAGCCATAAGGGAGTCTAGACACTACCACTATCAAATTAGAGCCATAAAGGAGACTAGACATCTACAACCCCTCTACCACTATAAGATTAGAGCCATAATGGAGCCTAGACATCTACCACCCCACCACCACTATCAGATTAGAGCCGTAAGGGAGACTAGACATCTACCACCCCACTACCACTATCACATTAGAGCCATAAGGGAGAATAGAAATCTTCCAGCCCACTACCACTATCAGATCAGAGCCATAAGGGATACTAGACACATACCACACCATTACCACTATCAGATTAGTGCCATAAGAGACACCAAAAATCTACCACCCCACTACCACTATCAGAATAGAGCCGTAAAGGAGACTAGTCATCTACCACCCCACTACCACTATCAGATTAGAGCCGTAAAGGAGACTTGACATCTACCATCCCACCACCACTATCAGATTAGAGCTTTAAAGGAGACTAGACATCTACCACCCCACTACCACTATCAGATAAGAGCCGTAAGGGAGCCTTCTACCACCCGACTTCCACTATCTGATTAGAGCCATAAGGGAGACTAGACATCTTCCAGCCCACTACCACTATCAGATTAGAGCCATAAGGGAGACTAGACATCTTCCAGCCCACTACCACTATCAGATTAGAGCCGTAAAGGAGACTATACATCTACCACCCCACTACCACTATCAGATTAGAGCCGTAAGGGAGACTAGACATCTACCACCCCACAACCACTATCAGATTAGAGCCATAAAGGAGATTAGGCATCTACCACTATCAGATTAGAGCCGTAAAGGAGACTAGACATCTACCACCCCAACACCACTATCAGATTAGAGCCGTAAGGGAGACTAGACATCTACCACCCCACTACCACTATCAGATTAGAGCCATAAGGGAGACTAGAAATCTTCCAGCCCACTACCACTATCAGATCAGAGACATAAGGGATAGTAGACACATACCACACAACTACCACTATCAGATTAGAGCCGTAAGGAGACTAGACATCTACCACCCCACTACCACTATCAGATTAGAGCCGTAAGGAGACAGACATCTACCACCCCAGAACCACTATCAGATTAGAGCCATAAAGGAGATTAGACATCTACCACTATCAGATTAGAGCCGTAAAGGAGACTAGACATCTACCACCCCACCACCACTATCAGATTAGAGCCGTAAGGGAGACTAGACATCTACCACCCCACTACCACTATCAGATTAGAGCCATAAGGGAGACTAGAAATCTTCCAGCCCACTACCACTATCAGATCAGAGCCATAAGGGAGATTAAACATCTACCACTACCACATTAGTGCCGTAAAGGAGACTAGACATCTACCACCCCGCTACCACTATCAGATTAGAGCCTTAAAGGAGACTAGACATCTACCACCCCACTACCACTATCAGATTAGAGCCATAAGGGTGTCTAGACATCTACCACTACCAGATTAAAGCCATAAGGGAGACTAGACATATACCACCCCACTACCACTATCAGATTAGAGCCATAAGGGAGCCTTAACATCTACCACCCCACCACCACTATCAGATTAGAGCCGTAAGGGAGACTAGACATCTACCACCCCACTACCACTATCAGATTAGAGCCATAAGGGAGACTAGAAATCTTCCAGCCCACTACCACTATCAGATCAGAGCCATAAGGGAGACTAGACATCTACCACCCCACCACCACTATCAGATTAGAGCCGTAAGGGAGACTAGACATCTACCACCCCACTACCACTATCAGATTAGAGCCATAAGGGAGACTAGAAATCTTCCAGCCCACTACCACTATCAGATCAGAGCCATAAGGGATACTAGACACATAACACACAACTACCACTATCAAATTAGAGCTGTAAAGGAGACTAGACATCTACCACCCCACTACCACTATCAGATTAGAGCCATAAGGGAGACTAGAAATCTTCCAGCCCACTACCACTATCAGATCAGAGCCATAAGGGATACTTGACACATACCACACAACTACCACTATCAGATTAGAGCCATAAAGGAGATTAAACATCTACCACTACCAGATTAGTGCCGTAAAGGAGACTAGACATCGTCCAGCCCACTACCACTATCAGATCAGAGCCATAAGTGGTACTAGACACATACCACACAACTGCCACTATCAGATTAGAGCTGTAAAGGAGATTAGACATCTACCACTACCAGATTAAAGCCATAAGGGAGCCTTAACATCTACCACCCCACCACCACTATCAGATTAGAGCCGTAAGGAGACTAGACATCTACCACCCCACTACCACTATCAGATTAGAGCCATAAGGAGACTAGAAATCTTCCAGCCAACTACCACTATCAGATCAGAGCCATAAGGATACTTGACACATACCACACAACTACCACTATCAGATTAGAGCCGTAAGGGAGACTAGACATCTACCACCCCACAACCACTATCAGATTAGAGCCATAAAGGAGATTAGACATCTACCACTATCAGATTAGAGCTGTAAAGGAGACTAGACATCTACCACCCCACTACCACTATCAGATTAGAGCCTTCAGGGAGACTAGACATCTACCACTACCAGATTAAAGCCATAAGGGAGACTAGACATCTACCACCCCTATACATGATCAGATTAGAGCCTTAAGGAGACTAGACATCTACCACTACCAGATTAGAGCCATAAGGAGTCTAGACAATACCACTATCATATTAGAGCCATAAAGGAGACTAGACATCTACAACCCCTCTACCACTATAAGATTAGAGCCATAAGGGAGCCTAGACATCTAAGACCCCACCACCACTATCAGATTAGAACCGTAAGGGAGACTAGACATCTACCACCCCACTACCACTATCAGATTAGAGCCATAAAAGGGAGAATAGAAATATACCACCCCACCACCACTATCAGATTAGAGCTTTAAAGGAGACTAGACATCTACCACCCCACTACCACTATCAGATTAGAGCCGTAAGGAAGACTTCTACCACCCAACTTCCACTATCTGATTAGAGCCATAAGGGAGACTAGACATCTTCCAGCCCACTACCTCTATCAGATCAGAGCCATAAGGGATACTAGACACATACCACACCATTACCACTATCAGATTAGTGCCATAAGAGACACCAAAAATCTACCACCCCACTACTACTATTAGATTAGAGCCGTAAAGGAGACTAGACATCTACCACCCCACTACCACTATCAGATTAGAGCCATAAGGGAGACTAGAAATCTACCACCCCACTACCACTATCAGATTAGAGCCATAAGGGAGACTAGACATCTACCACCCCACCACCACTATCAGATTAGAGCCATAAGGAGACTAGACATCTACCACCCCACTACCACTATCAGATTAGAGCCATAAGGAGACTAGAAATCTTCCAGCCCACTACCACTATCAGATCAGAGCCATAAGGGATACTAGACACATAACACACAACTACCACTATCAAATTAGAGCTGTAAAGGAGACTAGACATCTACCACCCCACTACCACTATCAGATTAGAGTCATAAGGGAGACTAGAAATCTTCCAGCCCACTACCACTATCAGATCAGAGCCATAAGGGATACTTGACACATACCACACAACTACCACTATCAGATTAGAGCCATAAAGGAGATTAAACATCTACCACTACCAGATTAGAGCCGTAAAGGAGACTAGACATCTACCACCCCACTACCACTATCAGATTAGAGCCATAAGGGAGACTAGAAATCTTCCAGCCCACTACCACTATCAGATCAGAGCCATAAGGGATACTAGACACATACCACACAACTACCACTATCACATTAGAGCTGTAAAAGAGACTAGACATCTACCACCCCACTACCACTATCAGATTAGAGCCATAAGGGAGACTAGAAATATTCCAGCCCACTACCACTATCAGAGCAGAGCCATAAGGGATACTAGAGACATACCACACAACTACCACTATCATATTAGAGCTGTAAAGGAGATTAGACATCTACCACCCCACAACCACTATCAGATTAGAGCCATGAAGGAGATTAAACATCTACGACTACCAGATTAGAGCCGTAAAGGAGACTAGACATCTACCATCCCACCACCACTATCAGATTAGAGCTTTAAAGGAGACTAGACATCTACCACCCCACTACCACTATCAGATTAGAGCCGTAAGGGAGACATCTACCACCCGACTTCCACTATCTGATTAGAGCCATAAGGGAGACTAGACATCTTCCAGCCCACTACCACTATCAGATTAGAGCCATCAGGGAGACTAGAGACATACCACACAACTACCACTATCAGATTAGAGCTGTAAAGGAGACATCTACCACCCCACAACCACTATCAGATTAGAGCCATAAAGGAGATTAAACATCTACGACTACCAGATTAGAGCCGTAAAGGAGACTAGACATCTACCATCCCACCACCACTATCAGATTAGAGCTTTAAAGGAGAATAGACATCTACCACCCCACTACCACTATCAGATTAGAGCCATTAGGGTGTCTAGACATCTACCACTACCAGATTAAAGCCATAAGGGAGACTAGATATCTACCACCCCACAACCACTATCAGATTAGAGCCATAAAGGAGATTAGACATCTACCACTACCAGATTAGAGCCATAAGGGAGTCTAGACACTACCACTATCAAATTAGAGCCATAAAGGAGACTAGACATCTACAACCCCTCTACCACTATAAGATTAGAGCCATAATGGAGCCTAGACATCTACCACCCCACCACCACTATCAGATTAGAGCCGTAAGGGAGACTAGACATCTACCACCCCACTACCACTATCACATTAGAGCCATAAGGGAGAATAGAAATCTTCCAGCCCACTACCACTATCAGATCAGAGCCATAAGGGATACTAGACACATACCACACCATTACCACTATCAGATTAGTGCCATAAGAGACACCAAAAATCTACCACCCCACTACCACTATCAGAATAGAGCCGTAAAGGAGACTAGTCATCTACCACCCCACTACCACTATCAGATTAGAGCCGTAAAGGAGACTTGACATCTACCATCCCACCACCACTATCAGATTAGAGCTTTAAAGGAGACTAGACATCTACCACCCCACTACCACTATCAGATAAGAGCCGTAAGGGAGCCTTCTACCACCCGACTTCCACTATCTGATTAGAGCCATAAGGGAGACTAGACATCTTCCAGCCCACTACCACTATCAGATTAGAGCCATAAGGGAGACTAGACATCTTCCAGCCCACTACCACTATCAGATTAGAGCCAAAGGAGACTATACATCTACCACCCCACTACCACTATCAGATTAGAGCCGTAAGGGAGACTAGACATCTACCACCCCACAACCACTATCAGATTAGAGCCATAAAGGAGATTAGGCATCTACCACTATCAGATTAGAGCCGTAAAGGAGACTAGACATCTACCACCCCAACACCACTATCAGATTAGAGCCGTAAGGGAGACTAGACATCTACCACCCCACTACCACTATCAGATTAGAGCCATAAGGGAGACTAGAAATCTTCCAGCCCACTACCACTATCAGATCAGAGACATAAGGGATAGTAGACACATACCACACAACTACCACTATCAGATTAGAGCCGTAAGGGAGACTAGACATCTACCACCCCACTACCACTATCAGATTAGAGCCGTAAGGGAGACATCTACCACCCCAGAACCACTATCAGATTAGAGCCATAAAGGAGATTAGACATCTACCACTATCAGATTAGAGCCGTAAAGGAGACTAGACATCTACCACCCCACCACCACTATCAGATTAGAGCCGTAAGGGAGACTAGACATCTACCACCCCACTACCACTATCAGATTAGAGCCATAAGGGAGACTAGAAATCTTCCAGCCCACTACCACTATCAGATCAGAGCCATAAGGGAGATTAAACATCTACCACTACCACATTAGTGCCGTAAAGGAGACTAGACATCTACCACCCCGCTACCACTATCAGATTAGAGCCTTAAAGGAGACTAGACATATACCACCCCACTACCACTATCAGATTAGAGCCATAAGGGAGCCTTAACATCTACCACCCCACCACCACTATCAGATTAGAGCCGTAAGGGAGACTAGACATCTACCACCCCACTACCACTATCAGATTAGAGCCATAAGGGAGACTAGAAATCTTCCAGCCCACTACCACTATCAGATCAGAGCCATAAGGGAGACTAGACATCTACCACCCCACCACCACTATCAGATTAGAGCCGTAAGGGAGACTAGACATCTACCACCCCACTACCACTATCAGATTAGAGCCATAAGGGAGACTAGAAATCTTCCAGCCCACTACCACTATCAGATCAGAGCCATAAGGGATACTAGACACATAACACACAACTACCACTATCAAATTAGAGCTGTAAAGGAGACTAGACATCTACCACCCCACTACCACTATCAGATTAGAGCCATAAGGGAGACTAGAAATCTTCCAGCCCACTACCACTATCAGATCAGAGCCATAAGGGATACTTGACACATACCACACAACTACCACTATCAGATTAGAGCCATAAAGGAGATTAAACATCTACCACTACCAGATTAGTGCCGTAAAGGAGACTAGACATCGTCCAGCCCACTACCACTATCAGATCAGAGCCATAAGTGGTACTAGACACATACCACACAACTGCCACTATCAGATTAGAGCTGTAAAGGAGATTAGACATCTACCACTACCAGATTAAAGCCATAAGGGAGCCTTAACATCTACCACCCCACCACCACTATCAGATTAGAGCCGTAAGGGAGACTAGACATCTACCACCCCACTACCACTATCAGATTAGAGCCATAAGGGAGACTAGAAATCTTCCAGCCAACTACCACTATCAGATCAGAGCCATAAGGGATACTTGACACATACCACACAACTACCACTATCAGATTAGAGCCGTAAGGGAGACTAGACATCTACCACCCCACAACCACTATCAGATTAGAGCCATAAAGGAGATTAGACATCTACCACTATCAGATTAGAGCTGTAAAGGAGACTAGACATCTACCACCCCACTACCACTATCAGATTAGAGCCTTCAGGGAGACTAGACATCTACCACTACCAGATTAAAGCCATAAGGGAGACTAGACATCTACCACCCCTATACATGATCAGATTAGAGCCTTAAGGGAGACTAGACATCTACCACTACCAGATTAGAGCCATAAGGGAGTCTAGACAATACCACTATCATATTAGAGCCATAAAGGAGACTAGACATCTACAACCCCTCTACCACTATAAGATTAGAGCCATAAGGGAGCCTAGACATCTAAGACCCCACCACCACTATCAGATTAGAACCGTAAGGGAGACTAGACATCTACCACCCCACTACCACTATCAGATTAGAGCCATAAAAGGGAGAATAGAAATATACCACCCCACCACCACTATCAGATTAGAGCTTTAAAGGAGACTAGACATCTACCACCCCACTACCACTATCAGATTAGAGCCGTAAGGAAGACTTCTACCACCCAACTTCCACTATCTGATTAGAGCCATAAGGGAGACTAGACATCTTCCAGCCCACTACCTCTATCAGATCAGAGCCATAAGGGATACTAGACACATACCACACCATTACCACTATCAGATTAGTGCCATAAGAGACACCAAAAATCTACCACCCCACTACTACTATTAGATTAGAGCCGTAAAGGAGACTAGACATCTACCACCCCACTACCACTATCAGATTAGAGCCATAAGGGAGACTAGAAATCTACCACCCCACTACCACTATCAGATTAGAGCCATAAGGGAGACTAGACATCTACCACCCCACCACCACTATCAGATTAGAGCCATAAGGGAGACTAGACATCTACCACCCCACTACCACTATCAGATTAGAGCCATAAGGGAGACTAGAAATCTTCCAGCCCACTACCACTATCAGATCAGAGCCATAAGGGATACTAGACACATAACACACAACTACCACTATCAAATTAGAGCTGTAAAGGAGACTAGACATCTACCACCCCACTACCACTATCAGATTAGAGTCATAAGGGAGACTAGAAATCTTCCAGCCCACTACCACTATCAGATCAGAGCCATAAGGGATACTTGACACATACCACACAACTACCACTATCAGATTAGAGCCATAAAGGAGATTAAACATCTACCACTACCAGATTAGTGCCGTAAAGGAGACTAGACATCGTCCAGCCCACTACCACTATCAGATCAGAGCCATAACTGGTACTAGACACATACCACACAACTACCACTATCAGATTAGAGCTGTAAAGGAGATTAGACATCTACCACTACCAGATTAAAGCCATAAGGGAGCCTTAACATCTACCACCCCACCACCACTATCAGATTAGAGCCGTAAGGGAGACTAGACATCTACCACCCCACTACCACTATCAGATTAGAGCCATAAGGGAGACTAGAAATCTTCCAGCCCACTACCACTATCAGATCAGAGCCATAAGGGAGACTAGACATCTACCACCCCACCACCACTATCAGATTAGAGCCGTAAGGGAGACTAGACATCTACCACCCCACTACCACTATCAGATTAGAGCCATAAGGGAGACTAGAAATCTTCCAGCCCACTACCACTATCAGATCAGAGCCATAAGGGATACTAGACACATAACACACAACTACCACTATCAAATTAGAGCTGTAAAGGAGACTAGACATCTACCACCCCACTACCACTATCAGATTAGAGCCATAAGGGACTAGAGACTAGAAATCTTCCAGCCCACTACCACTATCAGATCAGAGCCATAAGGGATACTTGACACATACCACACAACTACCACTATCAGATTAGAGCCATAAAGGAGATTAAACATCTACCACTACCAGATTAGTTCCGTAAAGGAGACTAGACATCGTCCAGCCCACTACCACTATCAGATCAGAGCCATAAGTGGTACTAGACACATACCACACAACTACCACTATCAGATTAGAGCTGTAAAGGAGATTAGACATCTACCACTACCAGATTAAAGCCATAAGGGAGCCTTAACATCTACCACCCCACCACCACTATCAGATTAGAGCCGTAAGGGAGACTAGACATCTACCACCCCACTACCACTATCAGATTAGAGCCATAAGGGAGACTAGAAATCTTCCAGCCCACTACCACTATCAGATCAGAGCCATAAGGGATACTAGACACATACCACACAACTACCACTATCAAATTAGAGCTGTAAAGGAGACTAGACATCTACCACCCCACTACCACTATCAGATTAGAGCCATAAGGGAGACTAGAAATCTTCCAGCCCACTACCACTATCAGATCAGAGCCATAAGGGATACTTGACACATACCACACAACTACCACTATCAGATTAGAGCCATAAAGGAGATTAAACATCTACCACTACCAGATTAGTGCCGTAAAGGAGACTAGACATCGTCCAGCCCACTACCACTATCAGATCAGAGCCATAAGGGATACTAGACACAGACCACACAACTACCACTATCAGATTAGAGCTGTAAAGGAGACTAGACATCTACCACCCCACTACCACTATCAGATTAGAGCCATAAGGAGCCTAGAAATCTTCCAGCCAACTACCACTATCAGATCAGTGCCATAAGGGATACTTGACACATACCACACAACTACCACTATCAGATTAGAGCCGTAAGGAGACTAGACATCTACCACCCCACAACCACTATCAGATTAGAGCCATAAAGGAGATTAGACATCTACCACTATCAGATTAGAGCTGTAAAGGAGACTAGACATCTACCACCCCACTACCACTATCAGATTAGAGCCTTCAGGAGACTAGACATCTACCACTACCAGATTAAAGCCATAAGGGAGACTAGACATCTACCACCCCTATACATGATCAGATTAGAGCCTTAAAGGAGACTAGACATCTACCACTACCAGATTAGAGCCATAAGGGAGTCTAGACACTACCACTATCATATTAGAGCCATAAAGGAGACTAGACATCTACAACCCCTACCACTATAAGATTAGAGCCATAAGGAGCCTAGACATCTAAGACCCCACCACCACTATCAGATTAGAGCCGTAAGGGAGACTAGACATCTACCACCCCACTACCACTATCAGATTAGAGCCATAAAAGGGAGAATAGAAATATACCACCCCACCACCACTATCAGATTACAGCTTTAAAGGAGACTAGACATCTACCACCCCACTACCACTATCAGATTAGAGCCGTAAGGAAGACATCTACCACCCAACTTCCACTATCTGATTAGAGCCATAAGGGAGACTAGACATCTTCCAGCCCACTACCACTATCAGATCAGAGCCATAAGGGATACTAGACACATACCACACCATTACCACTATCAGATTAGTGCCATAAGAGACACCAAAAATCTACCACCCCACTACTACTATTAGATTAGAGCCGTAAAGGAGACTAGACATCTACCACCCCACTACCACTATCAGATTAGAGCCATAAGGGAGACTAGAAATCTTCCAGCCCACTACCACTATCAGATCAGAGCCATAAGGGATACTAGACACATACCACACAACTACCACTATCACATTAGAGCTGTAAAAGAGACTAGACATCTACCACCCCACTACCACTATCAGATTAGAGCCATAAGGGAGACTATAAATCTTCCAGCCCACTACCACTATCAGAGCAGAGCCATAAGGGATACTAGAGACATACCACACAACTACCACTATCATATTAGAGCTGTAAAGGAGACTAGACAGCTACCACCCCACAACCACTATCAGATTAGAGCCATGAAGGAGATTAAACATCTACGACTACCAGATTAGAGCCGTAAAGGAGACTAGACATCTACCATCCCACCACCACTATCAGATTAGAGCTTTAAAGGAGACTAGACATCTACCACCCCACTACCACTATCAGATTAGAGCCGTAAGGGAGACATCTACCACCCGACTTCCACTATCTGATTAGAGCCATAAGGGAGACTAGAAATCTTCCAGCCCACTACCACTATCAGATCAGAGTCATAAGGGATACTAGACACATACCACACAACTACCACTATCAAATTAGAGCTGTAAAGGAGACTAGACATCTACCACCCCACTACCACTATCAGATTAGAGCCATAAGGGAGACTAGAAATCTTCCAGCCCACTACCACTATCAGATCAGAGCCATAAGGGATACTTGACACATACCACACAACTACCACTATCAGATTAGAGCCATAAAGGAGATTAAACATCTACCACTACCAGATTAGTGCCGTAAAGGAGACTAGACATCGTCCAGCCCACTACCACTATCAGATCAGAGCCATAAGGGATACTAGACACAGACCACACAACTACCACTATCAGATTAGAGCTGTAAAGGAGACTAGACATCTACCACCCCACTACCACTATCAGATTAGAGCCATAAGGGAGCCTAGAAATCTTCCAGCCAACTACCACTATCAGATCAGTGCCATAAGGGATACTTGACACATACCACACAACTACCACTATCAGATTAGAGCCGTAAGGGAGACTAGACATCTACCACCCCACAACCACTATCAGATTAGAGCCATAAAGGAGATTAGACATCTACCACTATCAGATTAGAGCTGTAAAGGAGACTAGACATCTACCACCCCACTACCACTATCAGATTAGAGCCTTCAGGGAGACTAGACATCTACCACTACCAGATTAAAGCCATAAGGGAGACTAGACATCTACCACCCCTATACATGATCAGATTAGAGCCTTAAAGGAGACTAGACATCTACCACTACCAGATTAGAGCCATAAGGGAGTCTAGACACTACCACTATCATATTAGAGCCATAAAGGAGACTAGACATCTACAACCCCTCTACCACTATAAGATTAGAGCCATAAGGGAGCCTAGACATCTAAGACCCCACCACCACTATCAGATTAGAGCCGTAAGGGAGACTAGACATCTACCACCCCACTACCACTATCAGATTAGAGCCATAAAAGGAGAATAGAAATATACCACCCCACCACCACTATCAGATTACAGCTTTAAAGGAGACTAGACATCTACCACCCCACTACCACTATCAGATTAGAGCCGTAAGGAAGACATCTACCACCCAACTTCCACTATTAGATTAGAGCCGTAAAGGAGACTAGACATCTACCACCCCACTACCACTATCAGATTAGAGCCATAAGGGAGACTAGAAATCTTCCAGCCCACTACCACTATCAGATCAGAGCCATAAGGGATACTAGACACATACCACACAACTACCACTATCACATTAGAGCTGTAAAAGAGACTAGACATCTACCACCCCACTACCACTATCAGATTAGAGCCATAAGGGAGACTAGAAATCTTCCAGCCCACTACCACTATCAGAGCAGAGCCATAAGGGATACTAGAGACATACCACACAACTACCACTATCATATTAGAGCTGTAAAGGAGACTAGACAGCTACCACCCCACAACCACTATCAGATTAGAGCCATGAAGGAGATTAAACATCTACGACTACCAGATTAGAGCCGTAAAGGAGACTAGACATCTACCATCCCACCACCACTATCAGATTAGAGCTTTAAAGGAGACTAGACATCTACCACCCCACTACCACTATCAGATTAGAGCCGTAAGGGAGACATCTACCACCCGACTTCCACTATCTGATTAGAGCCATAAGGGAGACTAGACATCTTCCAGCCCACTACCACTATCAGATTAGAGCCATCAGGGAGACTAGAGATATACCACACAACTACCACTATCAGATTAGAGCTGTAAAGGAGACATCTACCACCCCACAACCACTATCAGATTAGAGCCATAAAGGAGACTAGACATCTACCATCCCACCACCACTATCAGATTAGAGCTTTAAAGGAGACTAGACATCTACCACCCCACTACCACTATCAGATTAGAGCCATTAGGGTGTCTAGACATCTACCACTACCAGATTAAAGCCATAAGGGAGACTAGATATCTACCACCCCACAACCACTATCAGATTAGAGCCATAAAGGAGATTAGACATCTACCACTATCAGATTAGAGCCGTAAAGGAGACTAGACATCTACCACCCCTATACATGATCAGATTAGAGCCTTAAAGGAGACTAGACATCTACCACTCCCAGATTAGAGCCATAAGGGAGTCTAGACACTACCACTATCATATTAGAGCCATAAAGGAGACTAGACATCTACAACCCCTCTACCACTATAAGATTAGAGCCATAAGGGAGAATAGACATCTACCACCCCACTACCACTATCAGATTAGAGCCATAAAAGGGAGAATAGAAATCTACCATCCCACCACCACTATCAGATTAGAGCTTTAAAGGAGACTAGACATCTACCACCCCACTACCACTATCAGATTAGAGCCGTAAGGAGCCTTCTACCACCCGACTTCCACTATCTGATTAGAGCCATAAGGGAGACTAGACATCTTCCAGCCCACTACCACTATCAGATTAGAGCCATAAGGGAGACTAGACATCTTCCAGCCCACTACCACTATCAGATTAGAGCCGTAAGGGAGACTAGACATCTACCACCCCACTACCACTATCAGATTAGAGCCATAAGAGAGACTAGAAATCTTCCAGCCCACTACCACTATCAGATCAGAGCCATAAGGGATACTAGACACATAACACACAACTACCACTATCAAATTAGAGCTGTAAAGGAGACTAGACATCTACCACCCCACTACCACTATCAGATTAGAGCCATAAGGGAGACTAGAAATCTTCCAGCCCACTACCACTATCAGAGCAGAGCCATAAGGGATACTAGAGACATACCACACAACTACCACTATCATATTAGAGCTGTAAAGGAGATTAGACATCTACCACCCCACAACCACTATCAGATTAGAGCCATGAAGGAGATTAAACATCTACGACTACCAGATTAGAGCCGTAAAGGAGACTAGACATCTACCATCCCACCACCACTATCAGATTAGAGCTTTAAAGGAGACTAGACATCTACCACCCCACTACCACTATCAGATTAGAGCCGTAAGGGAGACATCTACCACCCGACTTCCACTATCTGATTAGAGCCATAAGGGAGACTAGAAATCTTCCAGCCCACTACCACTATCAGATCAGAGTCATAAGGGATACTAGACACATACCACACAACTACCACTATCAAATTAGAGCTGTAAAGGAGACTAGACATCTACCACCCCACTACCACTATCAGATTAGAGCCATAAGGGAGACTAGAAATCTTCCAGCCCACTACCACTATCAGATCAGAGCCATAAGGGATACTTGACACATACCACACAACTACCACTATCAGATTAGAGCCATAAAGGAGATTAAACATCTACCACTACCAGATTAGTGCCGTAAAGGAGACTAGACATCGTCCAGCCCACTACCACTATCAGATCAGAGCCATAAGGGATACTAGACACAGACCACACAACTACCACTATCAGATTAGAGCTGTAAAGGAGACTAGACATCTACCACCCCACTACCACTATCAGATTAGAGCCATAAGGGAGCCTAGAAATCTTCCAGCCAACTACCACTATCAGATCAGTGCCATAAGGGATACTTGACACATACCACACAACTACCACTATCAGATTAGAGCCGTAAGGGAGACTAGACATCTACCACCCCACAACCACTATCAGATTAGAGCCATAAAGGAGATTAGACATCTACCACTATCAGATTAGAGCTGTAAAGGAGACTAGACATCTACCACCCCACTACCACTATCAGATTAGAGCCTTCAGGGAGACTAGACATCTACCACTACCAGATTAAAGCCATAAGGGAGACTAGACATCTACCACCCCTATACATGATCAGATTAGAGCCTTAAAGGAGACTAGACATCTACCACTACCAGATTAGAGCCATAAGGGAGTCTAGACACTACCACTATCATATTAGAGCCATAAAGGAGACTAGACATCTACAACCCCTCTACCACTATAAGATTAGAGCCATAAGGGAGCCTAGACATCTAAGACCCCACCACCACTATCAGATTAGAGCCGTAAGGGAGACTAGACATCTACCACCCCACTACCACTATCAGATTAGAGCCATAAGGGAGACTAGAAATCTTCCAGCCCACTACCACTATCAGATCAGAGCCATAAGGGATACTAGACACATACCACACAACTACCACTATCACATTAGAGCTGTAAAAGAGACTAGACATCTACCACCCCACTACCACTATCAGATTAGAGCCATAAGGGAGACTAGACACATACCACACCATTACCACTATCAGATTAGTGCCATAAGAGACACCAAAAATCTACCACCCCACTACTACTATTAGATTAGAGCCGTAAAGGAGACTAGACATCTACCACCCCACTACCACTATCAGATTAGAGCCATAAGGGAGACTAGAAATCTTCCAGCCCACTACCACTATCAGATCAGAGCCATAAGGGATACTAGACACATACCACACAACTACCACTATCACATTAGAGCTGTAAAAGAGACTAGACATCTACCACCCCACTACCACTATCAGATTAGAGCCATAAGGGAGACTAGAAATCTTCCAGCCCACTACCACTATCAGAGCAGAGCCATAAGGGATACTAGAGACATACCACACAACTACCACTATCATATTAGAGCTGTATAGGAGACTAGACAGCTACCACCCCACAACCACTATCAGATTAGAGCCATGAAGGAGATTAAACATCTACGACTACCAGATTAGAGCCGTAAAGGAGACTAGACATCTACCATCCCACCACCACTATCAGATTAGAGCTTTAAAGGAGACTAGACATCTACCACCCCACTACCACTATCAGATTAGAGCCGTAAGGAGACATCTACCACCCGACTTCCACTATCTGATTAGAGCCATAAGGGAGACTAGACATCTTCCAGCCCACTACCACTATCAGATTAGAGCCATCAGGGAGACTAGAGATATACCACACAACTACCACTATCAGATTAGAGCTGTAAAGGAGACATCTACCACCCCACAACCACTATCAGATTAGAGCCATAAAGGAGATTAAACATCTACGACTACCAGATTAGAGCCGTAAAGGAGACTAGACATCTACCATCCCACCACCACTATCAGATTAGAGCTTTAAAGGAGACTAGACATCTACCACCCCACTACCACTATCAGATTAGAGCCATTAGGGTGTCTAGACATCTACCACTACCAGATTAAAGCCATAAGGGAGACTAGATATCTACCACCCCACAACCACTATCAGATTAGAGCCATAAAGGAGATTAGACATCTACCACTATCAGATTAGAGCCGTAAAGGAGACTAGACATCTACCACCCCTATACATGATCAGATTAGAGCCTTAAAGGAGACTAGACATCTACCACTCCCAGATTAGAGCCATAAGGGAGTCTAGACACTACCACTATCATATTAGAGCCATAAAGGAGACTAGACATCTACAACCCCTCTACCACTATAAGATTAGAGCCATAAGGGAGAATAGACATCTACCACCCCACTACCACTATCAGATTAGAGCCATAAAAGGGAGAATAGAAATCTACCATCCCACCACCACTATCAGATTAGAGCTTTAAAGGAGACTAGACATCTACCACCCCACTACCACTATCAGATTAGAGCCGTAAGGGAGCCTTCTACCACCCGACTTCCACTATCTGATTAGAGCCATAAGGGAGACTAGACATCTTCCAGCCCACTACCACTATCAGATTAGAGCCATAAGGGAGACTAGACATCTTCCAGCCCACTACCACTATCAGATTAGAGCCGTAAGGGAGACTAGACATCTACCACCCCACTACCACTATCAGATTAGAGCCATAAGAGAGACTAGAAATCTTCCAGCCCACTACCACTATCAGATCAGAGCCATAAGGGATACTAGACACATAACACACAACTACCACTATCAAATTAGAGCTGTAAAGGAGACTAGACATCTACCACCCCACTACCACTATCAGATTAGAGCCATAAGGGAGACTAGAAATCTTCCAGCCCACTACCACTATCAGAGCAGAGCCATAAGGGATACTAGAGACATACCACACAACTACCACTATCATATTAGAGCTGTAAAGGAGATTAGACATCTACCACCCCACAACCACTATCAGATTAGAGCCATGAAGGAGATTAAACATCTACGACTACCAGATTAGAGCCGTAAAGGAGACTAGACATCTACCATCCCACCACCACTATCAGATTAGAGCTTTAAAGGAGACTAGACATCTACCACCCCACTACCACTATCAGATTAGAGCCGTAAGGGAGACATCTACCACCCGACTTCCACTATCTGATTAGAGCCATAAGGGAGACTAGAAATCTTCCAGCCCACTACCACTATCAGATCAGAGTCATAAGGGATACTAGACACATACCACACAACTACCACTATCAAATTAGAGCTGTAAAGGAGACTAGACATCTACCACCCCACTACCACTATCAGATTAGAGCCATAAGGGAGACTAGAAATCTTCCAGCCCACTACCACTATCAGATC
The DNA here is from genome assembly GCF_034236695.1 of Oncorhynchus nerka. Lineage (NCBI taxonomy): Eukaryota > Metazoa > Chordata > Actinopteri > Salmoniformes > Salmonidae > Oncorhynchus > Oncorhynchus nerka. Next base: position 1,761,973 of record NC_088412.1, read on the forward strand.
AGAGCCATAAGGGATACTTGACACATACCACACAACTACCACTATCAGATTAGAGCCATAAAGGAGATTAAACATCTACCACTACCAGATTAGTGCCGTAAAGGAGACTAGACATCGTCCAGCCCACTACCACTATCAGATCAGAGCCATAAGGGATACTAGACACAGACCACACAACTACCACTATCAGATTAGAGCTGTAAAGGAGACTAGACATCTACCACCCCACTACCACTATCAGATTAGAGCCATAAGGGAGCCTAGAAATCTTCCAGCCAACTACCACTATCAGATCAGTGCCATAAGGGATACTTGACACATACCACACAACTACCACTATCAGATTAGAGCCGTAAGGGAGACTAGACATCTACCACCCCACAACCACTATCAGATTAGAGCCATAAAGGAGATTAGACATCTACCACTATCAGATTAGAGCTGTAAAGGAGACTAGACATCTACCACCCCACTACCACTATCAGATTAGAGCCTTCAGGGAGACTAGACATCTACCACTACCAGATTAAAGCCATAAGGGAGACTAGACATCTACCACCCCTATACATGATCAGATTAGAGCCTTAAAGGAGACTAGACATCTACCACTACCAGATTAGAGCCATAAGGGAGTCTAGACACTACCACTATCATATTAGAGCCATAAAGGAGACTAGACATCGTCCAGCCCACTACCACTATCAGATCAGAGCCATAAGGGATACTAGACACAGACCACACAACTACCACTATCAGATTAGAGCTGTAAAGGAGACTAGACATCTACCACCCCACTACCACTATCAGATTAGAGCCATAAGGGAGCCTAGAAATCTTCCAGCCAACTACCACTATCAGATCAGTGCCATAAGGGATACTTGACACATACCACACAACTACCACTATCAGATTAGAGCCGTAAGGGAGACTAGACATCTACCACCCCACAACCACTATCAGATTAGAGCCATAAAGGAGATTAGACATCTACCACTATCAGATTAGAGCTGTAAAGGAGACTAGACATCTACCACCCCACTACCACTATCAGATTAGAGCCTTCAGGGAGACTAGACATCTACCACTACCAGATTAAAGCCATAAGGGAGACTAGACATCTACCACCCCTATACATGATCAGATTAGAGCCTTAAAGGAGACTAGACATCTACCACTATAAGATTAGAGCCATAAGGGAGCCTAGACATCTAAGACCCCACCACCACTATCAGATTAGAGCCGTAAGGGAGACTAGACATCTACCACCCCACTACCACTATCAGATTAGAGCCATAAAAGGGAGAATAGAAATATACCACCCCACCACCACTATCAGATTACAGCTTTAAAGGAGACTAGACATCTACCACCCCACTACCACTATCAGATTAGAGCCGTAAGGAAGACATCTACCACCCAACTTCTACTATCTGATTAGAGCCATAAGGGAGACTAGACATCTTCCAGCCCACTACCACTATCAGATCAGAGCCATAAGGGATACTAGACACATACCACACCATTACCACTATCAGATTAGTGCCATAAGAGACACCAAAAATCTACCACCCCACTACTACTATTAGATTAGAGCCGTAAAGGAGACTAGACATCTACCACCCCACTACCACTATCAGATTAGAGCCATAAGGGAGACTAGAAATCTTCCAGCCCACTACCACTATCAGATCAGAGCCATAAGGGATACTAGACACATACCACACAACTACCACTATCACATTAGAGCTGTAAAAGAGACTAGACATCTACCACCCCACTACCACTATCAGATTAGAGCCATAAGGGAGACTAGAAATCTTCCAGCCCACTACCACTATCAGAGCAGAGCCATAAGGGATACTAGAGACATACCACACAACTACCACTATCATATTAGAGCTGTAAAGGAGACTAGACAGCTACCACCCCACAACCACTATCAGATTAGAGCCATGAAGGAGATTAAACATCTACGACTACCAGATTAGAGCCGTAAAGGAGACTAGACATCTACCATCCCACCACCACTATCAGATTAGAGCTTTAAAGGAGACTAGACATCTACCACCCCACTACCACTATCAGATTAGAGCCGTAAGGGAGACATCTACCACCCGACTTCCACTATCTGATTAGAGCCATAAGGGAGACTAGACATCTTCCAGCCCACTACCACTATCAGATTAGAGCCATCAGGGAGACTAGAGATATACCACACAACTACCACTATCAGATTAGAGCTGTAAAGGAGACATCTACCACCCCACAACCACTATCAGATTAGAGCCATAAAGGAGATTAAACATCTACGACTACCAGATTAGAGCCGTAAAGGAGACTAGACATCTACCATCCCACCACCACTATCAGATTAGAGCTTTAAAGGAGACTAGACATCTACCACCCCACTACCACTATCAGATTAGAGCCATTAGGGTGTCTAGACATCTACCACTACCAGATTAAAGCCATAAGGGAGACTAGATATCTACCACCCCACAACCACTATCAGATTAGAGCCATAAAGGAGATTAGACATCTACCACTATCAGATTAGAGCCGTAAAGGAGACTAGACATCTACCACCCCTATACATGATCAGATTAGAGCCTTAAAGGAGACTAGACATCTACCACTCCCAGATTAGAGCCATAAGGGAGTCTAGACACTACCACTATCATATTAGAGCCATAAAGGAGACTAGACATCTACAACCCCTCTACCACTATAAGATTAGAGCCATAAGGGAGAATAGACATCTACCACCCCACTACCACTATCAGATTAGAGCCATAAAAGGGAGAATAGAAATCTACCATCCCACCACCACTATCAGATTAGAGCTTTAAAGGAGACTAGACATCTACCACCCCACTACCACTATCAGATTAGAGCCGTAAGGGAGCCTTCTACCACCCGACTTCCACTATCTGATTAGAGCCATAAGGGAGACTAGACATCTTCCAGCCCACTACCACTATCAGATTAGAGCCATAAGGGAGACTAGACATCTTCCAGCCCACTACCACTATCAGATTAGAGCCGTAAGGGAGACTAGACATCTACCACCCCACTACCACTATCAGATTAGAGCCATAAGAGAGACTAGAAATCTTCCAGCCCACTACCACTATCAGATCAGAGCCATAAGGGATACTAGACACATAACACACAACTACCACTATCAAATTAGAGCTGTAAAGGAGACTAGACATCTACCACCCCACAACCACTATCAGATTAGAGCCATAAAGGAGATTAACATCTACGACTACCAGATTAGAGCCGTAAAGGAGACTAGACATCTACCATCCCACCACCACTATCAGATTAGAGCTTTAAAGGAGACTAGACATCTACCACCCCACTACCACTATCAGATTAGAGCCGTAAAGGAGACATCTACCACCCAACTTCCACTATCTGATTAGAGCCATAAGGGAGACTAGACATCTTCCAGCCCACTACCACTATCAGATTAGAGCCATAAGGGAGACTAGACATCTTCCAGCCCACTACCACTATCATATTAGAGCCGTAAAGGAGACTATACATCTACCACCCCACTACCACTATCAGATTAGAGCCGTAAGGGAGACTAGACATCTACCACCCCACAACCACTATCAGATTAGAGCCATAAAGGAGATTAGACATCTACCACTATCAGATTAGAGCCGTAAAGGAGACTAGACATCTACCACCCCACCACCACTATCAGATTAGAGCCGTAAGGGAGACTAGACATCTACCACCCCACTACCACTATCAGATCAGAGCCATAAGGGAGATTAAACATCTACCACTACCACATTAGTGCCGTAAAGGAGACTAGACATCTACCACCCCGCTACCACTATCAGATTAGAGCCTTAAAGGAGACTAGACATCTACCACCCCACTACCACTATCAGATTAGAGCCATAAGGGTGTCTAGACATCTACCACCCCACAACCACGATCAGATTAGAGCCATAAAGGAGATTAAACATCTACCACTACCACATTAGTGCCGTAAAGGAGACTAGACATCTACCACCCCGCTACCACTATCAGATTAGAGCCTTAAAGGAGACTAGACATCTACCACCCCACTACCACTATCAGATTAGAGCCATAAGGGTGTCTAGACATCTACCACTACCAGATTAAAGCCATAAGGGAGACTAGACATATACCACCCCACAACCACTATCGGATTAGAGCCGTAAGGGAGACTAGACATCTACCACCCCACTACCACTATCAGATTAGAGCCATAAGGGAGCCTAGACATCTACCACCCCACCACCACTATCAGATTAGAGCCGTAAGGGAGACTAGACATCTACCACCCCACTACCACTATCAGATTAGAGCCATAAGGGAGACTAGAAATCTTCCAGCCCACTACCACTATCAGATCAGAGCCATAAGGGATACTAGACACATAACACACAACTACCACTATCAAATTAGAGCTGTAAAGGAGACTAGACATCTACCACCCCACTACCACTATCAGATTAGAGCCATAAGGGAGACTAGAAATCTTCCAGCCCACTACCACTATCAGATCAGAGCCATAAGGGATACTTGACACATACCACACAACTACCACTATCAGATTAGAGCCATAAAGGAGATTAAACATCTACCACTACCAGATTAGTGCCGTAAAGGAGACTAGACATCGTCCAGCCCACTACCACTATCAGATCAGAGCCATAAGGGATACTAGACACATACCACACAACTACCACTATCAGATTAGAGCTGTAAAGGAGATTAGACATCTACCACTACCAGATTAAAGCCATAAGGGAGCCTAGACATCTACCACCCCACCACCACTATCAGATTAGAGCCGTAAGGGAGACTAGACATCTACCACCCCACTACCACTATCACATTAGAGCCATAAGGGAGAATAGAAATCTTCCAGCCCACTACCACTATCAGATCAGAGCCATAAGGGATACTAGACACATACCACACAACTACCACTATCAGATTAGAGCCGTAAGGGAGACTAGACATCTACCACCCCACAACCACTATCAGATTAGAGCCATAAAGGAGATTAAACATCTACCACTATCAGATTAGAGCCTTAAGGGAGACTAGACATCTACCACTACCAGATTAGAGCCATAAGGGAGTCTAAACACTACCACTATCATATTAGAACCAAAAAGGAGACTAGACATCTACAACACCTCTACCACTATAAGATTAGAGCCATAAGGGAGACTAGACATCTACCACCCCACTACCACTATCACATTAGAGCCATAAGGGAGAATAGAAATCTTCCAGCCCACTACCACTATCAGATCAGAGTCATAAGGGATACTAGACACATACCACACAACTACCACTATCAGATTAGAGCCGTAAGGGAGACTAGACATCTACCACCCCACAACCACTATCAGATTAGAGCCATGAAGGAGATTAAACATCTACGACTACCAGATTAGAGCCGTAAAGGAGACTAGACATCTACCATCCCACCACCACTATCAGATTAGAGCTTTAAAGGAGACTAGACATCTACCACCCCACTACCACTATCAGATTAGAGCCGTAAGGGAGACATCTACCACCCGACTTCCACTATCTGATTAGAGCCATAAGGGAGACTAGACATCTTCCAGCCCACTACCACTATCAGATTAGAGCCATCAGGGAGACTAGAGACATACCACACAACTACCACTATCAGATTAGAGCTGTAAAGGAGACATCTACCACCCCACAACCACTATCAGATTAGAGCCATAAAGGAGATTAAACATCTACGACTACCAGATTAGAGCCGTAAAGGAGACTAGACATCTACCATCCCACCACCACTATCAGATTAGAGCTTTAAAGGAGACTAGACATCTACCACCCCACTACCACTATCAGATTAGAGCCATTAGGGTGTCTAGATATCTACCACTACCAGATTAAAGCCATAAGGGAGACTAGATATCTACCACCCCACAACCACTATCAGATTAGAGCCATAAAGGAGATTAGACATCTACCACTACCAGATTAGAGCCATAAGGAGACTAGACACTACCACTATCAAATTAGAGCCTTAAAGGAGACTAGACATCTACAACCCCTCTACCACTATAAGATTAGAGCCATAATGGAGCCTAGACATCTACCACCCCACCACCACTATCAGATTAGAGCCGTAAGGAGACTAGACATCTACCACCCCACTACCACTATCACATTAGAGCCATAAGGGAGAATAGAAATCTTCCAGCCCACTACCACTATCAGATCAGAGCCATAAGGGATACTAGACACATACCACACCATTACCACTATCAGATTAGTGCCATAAGAGACACCAAAATCTACCACCCCACTACCACTATCAGAATAGAGCCGTAAAGGAGACTAGTCATCTACCACCCCACTACCACTATCAGATTAGAGCCGTAAAGGAGACTTGACATCTACCATCCCACCACCACTATCAGATTAGAGCTTTAAAGGAGACTAGACATCTACCACCCCACTACCACTATCAGATTAGAGCCGTAAGGAGCCTTCTACCACCCGACTTCCACTATCTGATTAGAGCCATAAGGAGACTAGACATCTTCCAGCCCACTACCACTATCAGATTAGAGCCATAAGGAGACTAGACATCTTCCAGCCCACTACCACTATCAGATTAGAGCCGTAAAGGAGACTATACATCTACCACCCCACTACCACTATCAGATTAGAGCCGTAAGGGAGACTAGACATCTACCACCCCACAACCACTATCAGATTAGAGCCATAAAGGAGATTAGGCATCTACCACTATCAGATTAGAGCCGTAAAGGAGACTAGACATCTACCACCCCAACACCACTATCAGATTAGAGCCGTAAGGAGACTAGACATCTACCACCCCACTACCACTATCAGATTAGAGCCATAAGGAGACTAGAAATCTTCCAGCCCACTACCACTATCAGATCAGAGCCATAAGGGATAGTAGACACATACCACACAACTACCACTATCAGATTAGAGCCGTAAGGAGACTAGACATCTACCACCCCACTACCACTATCAGATTAGAGCCGTAAGGGAGACTAGACATCTACCACCCCAGAACCACTATCAGATTAGAGCCATAAAGGAGATTAGACATCTACCACTATCAGATTAGAGCCGTAAAGGAGACTAGAAATCTACCACCCCACCACCACTATCAGATTAGAGCCGTAAGGGAGACTAGACATCTACCACCCCACTACCACTATCAGATTAGAGCCATAAGGGAGACTAGAAATCTTCCAGCCCACTACCACTATCAGATCAGAGCCATAAGGGAGATTAAACATCTACCACTACCACATTAGTGCCGTAAAGGAGACTAGAAATCTACCACCCCACCACCACTATCAGATTAGAGCCGTAAGGGAGACTAGACATCTACCACCCCACTACCACTATCAGATTAGAGCCATAAGGGAGACTAGAAATCTACCACCCCGCTACCACTATCAGATTAGAGCCTTAAAGGAGACTAGACATCTACCACCCCACTACCACTATCAGATTAGAGCCATAAGGGTGTCTAGACATCTACCACTACCAGATTAAAGCCATAAGGGAGACTAGACATATACCACCCCACAACCACTATCGGATTAGAGCTGTAAAGGAGACTAGACATCTACCACCCCACTACCACTATCAGATTAGAGCCATAAGGGAGACTAGACATCTACCACCCCACCACCACTATCAGATTAGAGCCGTAAGGGAGACTAGACATCTACCACCCCACTACCACTATCAGATTAGAGCCATAAGGGAGACTAGAAATCTTCCAGCCCACTACCACTATCAGATCAGAGCCATAAGGGATACTAGACACATAACACACAACTACCACTATCAAATTAGAGCTGTAAAGGAGACTAGACATCTACCACCCCACTACCACTATCAGATTAGAGCCATAAGGGAGACTAGAAATCTTCCAGCCCACTACCACTATCAGATCAGAGCCATAAGGGATACTTGACACATACCACACAACTACCACTATCAGATTAGAGCCATAAAGGAGATTAAACATCTACCACTACCAGATTAGTGCCGTAAAGGAGACTAGACATCGTCCAGCCCACTACCACTATCAGATCAGAGCCATAAGTGGTACTAGACACATACCACACAACTACCACTATCAGATTAGAGCTGTAAAGGAGATTAGACATCTACCACTACCAGATTAAAGCCATAAGGGAGCCTTAACATCTACCACCCCACCACCACTATCAGATTAGAGCCGTAAGGGAGACTAGACATCTACCACCCCACTACCACTATCAGATTAGAGCCATAAGGGAGACTAGAAATCTTCCAGCCCACTACCACTATCAGATCAGAGCCATAAGGGATACTAGACACAGACCACACAACTACCACTATCAGATTAGAGCCGTAAGGAGACTAGACATCTACCACCCCACAACCACTATCAGATTAGAGCCATAAAGGAGATTAGACATCTACCACTATCAGATTAGAGCTGTAAAGGAGACTAGACATCTACCACCCCACTACCACTATCAGATTAGAGCCTTCAGGAGACTAGACATCTACCACTACCAGATTAAAGCCATAAGGAGACTAGACATCTACCACCCCTATACATGATCAGATTAGAGCCTTAAGGAGACTAGACATCTACCACTACCAGACTAGAGCCATAAGGGAGTCTAGACACTACCACTATCATATTAGAGCCATAAAGGAGACTAGACATCTACAACCCCTCTACCACTATAAGATTAGAGCCATAAGGGAGCCTAGACATCTAAGACCCCACCACCACTATCAGATTAGAGCCGTAAGGGAGACTAGACATCTACCACCCCACTACCACTATCAGATTAGAGCCATAAAAGGGAGAATAGAAATATACCACCCCACCACCACTATCAGATTAGAGCTTTAAAGGAGACTAGACATCTACCACCCCACTACCACTATCAGATTAGTGCCGTAAGGAAGACATCTACCACCCAACTTCCACTATCTGATTAGAGCCATAAGGGAGACTAGACATCTTCCAGCCCACTACCACTATCAGATCAGAGCCATAAGGGATACTAGACACATACCACACCATTACCACTATCAGATTAGTGCCATAAGAGACACCAAAAATCTACCACCCCACTACTACTATTAGATTAGAGCCGTAAAGGAGACTAGACATCTACCACCCCACTACCACTATCAGATTAGAGCCATAAGGGAGACTAGAAATCTTCCAGCCCACTACCACTATCAGATCAGAGCCATAAGGGATACTAGACACATACCACACAACTACCACTATCACATTAGAGCTGTAAAAGAGACTAGACATCTACCACCCCACTACCACTATCAGATTAGAGCCATAAGGAGACTAGAAATCTTCCAGCCCACTACCACTATCAGAGCAGAGCCATAAGGGATACTAGAGACATACCACACAACTACCACTATCATATTAGAGCTGTAAAGGAGACTAGACATCTACCACCCCACAACCACTATCAGATTAGAGCCATGAAGGAGATTCAACATCTACGACTACCAGATTAGAGCCGTAAAGGAGACTAGACATCTACCATCCCACCACCACTATCAGATTAGAGCTTTAAAGGAGACTAGACATCTACCACCCCACTACCACTATCAGATTAGAGCCGTAAGGGAGACATCTACCACCCGACTTCCACTATCTGATTAGAGCCATAAGGGAGACTAGACATCTTCCAGCCCACTACCACTATCAGATTAGAGCCATCAGGGAGACTAGAGACATACCACACAACTACCACTATCAGATTAGAGCTGTAAAGGAGACATCTACCACCCCACTACCACTATCAGATTAGAGCCGTAAAGGAGACTAGACATCTACCATCCCACCACCACTATCAGATTAGAGCTTTAAAGGAGACTAGACATCTACCACCCCACTACCACTATCAGATTAGAGCCATTAGGGTGTCTAGACATCTACCACTACCAGATTAAAGCCATAAGGGAGACTAGATATCTACCACCCCACAACCACTATCAGATTAGAGCCATAAAGGAGATTAGACATCTACCACTATCAGATTAGAGCCGTAAAGGAGACTAGACATCTACCACCCCTATACATGATCAGATTAGAGCCTTAAGGGAGACTAGACATCTACCACTACCAGATTAGAGCCATAAGGGAGTCTAGACACTACCACTATCATATTAGAGCCATAAAGGAGACTAGACATCTACAACCCCTCTACCACTATAAGATTAGAGCAATAAAGGAGAATAGACATCTACCACCCCACCACCACTATGAGATTAGAGCCGTAAGGGAGACTAGACATCTACCACCCCACTACCACTATCAGATTAGAGCCATAAAAGGGAGAATATAAATCTACCATCCCACCACCACTATCAGATTAGAGCTTTAAAGGAGACTAGACATCTACCACCCCACTACCACTATCAGATTAGAGCCGTAAGGGAGACATCTACCACCCGACTTCCACTATCTGATTAGAGCCATAAGGGAGACTAGACATCTTCCAGCCCACTACCACTATCAGATTAGAGCCATCAGGGAGACTAGAGACATACCACCCCACTACCACTATCAGATTAGAGCCGTAAGGGAGCCTTCTACAACCCGACTTCCACTATCTGATTAGAGCCATAAGGGAGACTAGACATCTTCCAGCCCACTACCACTATCAGATTAGAGCCATAAGGGAGACTAGACATCTTCCAGCCCACTACCACTATCAGATTAGAGCCGTAAGGGAGACTAGACATCTACCACCCCACTACCACTATCAGATTAGAGCCATAAGAGAGACTAGAAATCTTCCAGCCCACTACCACTATCATATTAGAGCCGTAAAGGAGACTATACATCTACCACCCCACTACCACTATCAGATTAGAGCCGTAAGGGAGACTAGACATCTACCACCCCACAACCACTATCAGATTAGAGCCATAAAGGAGATTAGACATCTACCACTATCAGATTAGAGCCGTAAAGGAGACTAGACATCTACCACCCCACCACCACTATCAGATTAGAGCCGTAAGGGAGACTAGACATCTACCACCCCACTACCACTATCAGATCAGAGCCATAAGGAGATTAAACATCTACCACTACCACATTAGTGCCGTAAAGGAGACTAGACATCTACCACCCCGCTACCACTATCAGATTAGAGCCTTAAAGGAGACTAGACATCTACCACCCCACTACCACTATCAGATTAGAGCCATAAGGGTGTCTAGACATCTACCATTACATTTACATTACATTTAAGTCATTTAGCAGAAGCTCTTATCCAGAGCGACTTACAAATTGGTGCATTCACCTTATGACCTCCAGTGGAACAGTAGTGCATCTAAATATTTTCAGGGGAAGGGGGGGTGAGAGGGATTACTTTATCCTATCCTAGGTATTCCTTAAAGAGGTGGGGTTTCAGGTGTCTCCGGAAGGTGGTGATTGACTCCGCTGTCCTGGCGTCGTGAGGGAGTTTGTTCCACCATTGGGGGGCCAGAGCAGCGAACAGTTTTGACTGGGCTGAGCGGGAACTGTACTTCCTCAGTGGTAGGGAGGCGAGCAGGCCAGAGGTGGATGAACGCAGTGCCCTTGTTTGGGTGTAGGGCCTGATCAGAGCCTGGAGGTACTGAGGTGCCGTTCCCCTCACAGCTCCGTAGGCAAGCACCATGGTCTTGTAGCGGATTAAAGATTAAAGCCATAAGGAGACTAGACATATACCACCCCACAACCACTATCGGATTAGAGCCGTAAGGAGACTAGACATCTACCACCCCACTACCACTATCAGATTAGAGCCATAAGGAGACTAGACATCTACCACCCCACCACCACTATCAGATTAGAGCCGTAAGGAGACTAGACATCTACCACCCCACTACCACTATCAGATTAGAGCCATAAGGAGACTATAAATCTTCCAGCCCACTACCACTATCAGATCAGAGCCATAAGGGATACTAGACACATAACACACAACTACCACTATCAAATTAGAGCTGTAAAGGAGACTAGACATCTACCACCCCACTACCACTATCAGATTAGAGCCATAAGGGAGACTAGAAATCTTCCAGCCCACTACCACTATCAGATCAGAGCCATAAGGGATACTTGACACATACCACACAACTACCACTATCAGATTAGAGCCATAAAGGAGATTAAACATCTACCACTACCAGATTAGTGCCGTAAAGGAGACTAGACATCGTCCAGCCCACTACCACTATCAGATCAGAGCCATAAGGGATACTAGACACATACCACACAACTACCACTATCAGATTAGAGCTGTAAAGGAGATTAGACATCTACCACTACCAGATTAAAGCCATAAGGGAGCCTAGACATCTACCACCCCACCACCACTATCAGATTAGAGCCGTAAGGGAGACTAGACATCTACCACCCCACTACCACTATCAGATTAGAGCCATAAGGGAGACTAGAAATATTCCAGCCCACTACCACTATCAGATCAGAGCCATAAGGGATACTAGACACATACCACACAACTACCACTATCAGATTAGAGCTGTAAGGGAGACTAGACATCTACCACTACCAGATTAGAGCCGTAAGGGAGACTAGACATCTACCACCCCACAACGACTATCAGATTAGAGCCATAAAGGAGATTAAACATCTACCACTATCAGATTAGAGCCTTAAGGGAGACTAGACATCTACCACTACCAGATTAGAGCCATAAGGGAGTCTAAACACTACCACTATCATATTAGAACCATAAAGGAGACTAGACATCTACAACACCTCTACCACTATAAGATTAGAGCCATAAGGGAGACTAGACATCTACCACCCCACTACCACTATCACATTAGAGCCATAAGGGAGAATAGAAATCTTCCAGCCCACTACCACTATCAGATCAGAGCCATAAGGGAGAATAGAAATCTTCCAGCCCACTACCACTACCAGATTAAAGCCGTAAGGGAGACTAGACATCTACCACCCCACAGCCACTATCAGATTAGAGCCATAAAGGAGATTAGACATCTACCACTATCAGATTAGAGCTGTAAAGGAGACTAGACATCTACCACCCCACTACCACTATCAGATTAGAGCCATAAGGGAGACTAGAAATCTTCCAGCCCACTACCACTATCAGATCAGAGCCATAAGGGATACTAGACACATACCACACAACTACCACTATCAGATTAGAGCCGTAAGGGAGACTAGACATCTACCACCCCACAACCACTATCAGATTAGAGCCATAAAGGAGATTAAACATCTACCACTACCAGATTAGAGCCGTAAAGGAGACTAGACATCTACCACCCCACTACCACTATCAGATTAGAGCCGTAAAGGAGACTAGACATCTACCACCCCACTACCACTATCGGAATTAGAGCCATAAGGGTGTCAAGACATCTACCACTATCAGATTAAAGCCTTAAGGGAGACTAGACATCTACCACCCCGCAAACACTATCAGATTAGAGCCATAAAGGAGGTTAGACATCTACCACTATCAGAATAGAGCTGTAAAGGAGAGTAGACATCTACCACCCCACTACCACTATCAGATTAGAGCCTTAAGGGAGACTAGACATCTACCACTACCAGATTAGAGCCATAAGGGAGTCTAGACACTACCACTATCAAATTAGAGCCATAAAGGAGACTAGACATCTACAACCCCTCTACCACTATAAGATTAGAGCCATAATGGAGCCTAGACATCTACCACCCCACCACCCCTATCAGATTAGAGCCGTAAGGGAGACTAGACATCTACCACTACCAGATTAGAGCCATAAGGGAGTCTAAACACTACCACTATCATATTAGAACCATAAAGGAGACTAGACATCTACAACACCTCTACCACTATAAGATTAGAGCCATAAGGGAGACTAGACATCTACCACCCCACTACCACTATCACATTAGAGCCATAAGGGAGAATAGAAATCTTCCAGCCCACTACCACTATCAGATCAGAGCCATAAGGGATACTAGACACATACCACACAACTACCACTATCAGATTAGAGCCGTAAGGGAGACTAGACATCTACCACCCCACAGCCACTATCAGATTAGAGCCATAAAGGAGATTAGACATCTACCACTATCAGATTAGAGCTGTAAATCTACCACTATCAGGAGACTAGACATCTACCACCCCACTACCACTATCAGATTAGAGCCATAAGGAGACTAGAAATCTTCCAGCCCACTACCACTATCAGATCAGAGCCATAAGGGATACTAGACACATACCACACAACTACCACTATCAGATTAGAGCCGTAAGGGAGACTAGACATCTACCACCCCACAACCACTATCAGATTAGAGCCATAAAGGAGATTAAACATCTACCACTACCAGATTAGAGCCGTAAAGGAGACTAGACATCTACCACCCCACTACCACTATCAGATTAGAGCCGTAAAGGAGACTAGACATCTACCACCCCACTACCACTATCGGAATTAGAGCCATAAGGGTGTCAAGACATCTACCACTATCAGATTAAAGCCTTAAGGGAGACTAGACATCTACCACCCCGCAAACACTATCAGATTAGAGCCATAAAGGAGGTTAGACATCTACCACTATCAGAATAGAGCTGTAAGGAGAGTAGACATCTACCACCCCACTACCACTATCAGATTAGAGCCTTAAGGAGACTAGACATCTACCACTACCAGATTAGAGCCATAAGGAGTCTAGACACTACCACTATCAAATTAGAGCCATAAAGGAGACTAGACATCTACAACCCCTCTACCACTATAAGATTAGAGCCATAATGGAGCCTAGACATCTACCACCCCACCACCCCTATCAGATTAGAGCCGTAAGGGAGACTAGACATCTACCACCCCACTACCACTATCACATTAGAGCCATAAGGGAGAATAGAAATCTTCCAGCCCACTACCACTATCAGATCAGAGCCATAAGGGATACTAGACACATACCACACAACTACCACTATCAGATTAGAGCCGTAAGGGAGATTATACATCTACCACTATCAGATTAGAGCCATAAGGGTGGCTAGACATCTACCACTACCAGAATAAAGCCATAAGGGAGACTATACATCTACCACCCCACAACCACTATCAGATTAGAGCCTTAAGAGAGATTAGACATCTACCACTATCAGAATAGAGCTGTAAAGGAGAGTAGACATCTACCACCCCACAACCACTATCAGATTAGAGCCTTAAGAGAGATTAGACATCTACCACTACCAGATTAGAGCCATAAGGGAGTCTAGACACTACCACTATAAGATTAGAGCCATAAGGGAGCCTAGACATCTACCAACCCACTACCACTATCAGATTAGAGCCGCAAGGGAGAATAGACATCTACCACCCCACTACCACTATCAGATTAGAGCCATAAGGGAGACTAGAAATCTTCCAGCCCACTAGCACTATCAGATCAGAGCCATAAGGGATACTAGACACATACCACACAACTACCACTATCAGATTAAAGCTGTAAAGGAGACTAGACATCTACCACCCCACTACCACTATCAGATTAGAGCCATAAAGGAGACTAGAAATCTTCCAGCCCACTACCACTATCAGATCAGACCCATAAGGGATACTAGACACATACCACACAACTACCACTATCAGATTAGAGCCGTAAGGGAGACTAGACATCTACCACCCCACAACCACTATCAGATTAGAGCCATAAAGGAGATTAAACATCTACCACTACCAGATTAGAGCCGTAAAGGAGACTAGACATCTACCACCCCACTACCACTATCAGATTAGAGCCATAAGGGTGTCTAGACATCTACCACTACCAGATTAAAGCCATAAGGGAGACTAGACATCTACCACCACACAACCACTATCAGATTAGAGCCATAAGGGATACTAGACACATACCACACAACTACCACTATCAGATTAGAGCCGTAAGGGAGACTAGACATCTACCACCCCACAACCACTATCAGATTAGAGCCATAAAGGAGATTAAACATCTACCACTACCAGATTAGAGCCGTAAAGGAGACTAGACATCTACCACCTCACTACCACTATCAGATTAGAGCCGTAAAGGAGACTAGACATCTACCACCCCACTACCACTATCGGAATAGAGCCATAAGGGTGTCAAGACATCTACCACTATCAGATTAAAGCCTTAAGGGAGACTAGACATCTACCACCCCGCAAACACTATCAGATTAGAGCCATAAAGGAGGTTAGACATCTACCACTATCAGAATAGAGCTGTAAAGGAGAGTAGACATCTACCACCCCACTACCACTATCAGATTAGAGCCTTAAGGGAGACTAGACATCTACCACTACCAGATTAGAGCCATAAGGGAGTCTAGACACTACCACTATCAAATTAGAGCCATAAAGGAGAATAGACATCTACAACCCCTCTACCACTATAAGATTAGAGCCATAATGGAGCCTAGACATCTACCACCCCACCACCACTATCAGATTAGAGCCGTAAGGGAGACTAGACATCTACCACCCCACTACCACTATCACATTAGAGCCATAAGGGAGAATAGAAATCTTCCAGCCCACTACCACTATCAGATCAGAGCCATAAGGGATACTAGACACATACCACACAACTACCACTATCAGATTAGAGCCGTAAGGGAGATTATACATCTACCACTATCAGATTAGAGCCATAAGGGTGGCTAGACATCTACCACTACCAGATTAAAGCCATAAGGGAGACTATACATCTACCACCCCACAACCACTATCAGATTAGAGCCTTAAGAGAGATTAGACATCTACCACTATCAGAATAGAGCTGTAAAGGAGAGTAGACATCTACCACCCCACAACCACTATCAGATTAGAGCCTTAAGAGAGATTAGACATCTACCACTACCAGATTAGAGCCATAAGGAGTCTAGACACTACCACTATAAGATTAGAGCCATAAGGAGCCTAGACATCTACCAACCCACTACCACTATCAGATTAGAGCCGCAAGGGAGAATAGACATCTACCACCCCACTACCACTATCAGATTAGAGCCATAAGGGAGACTAGAAATCTTCCAGCCCACTAGCACTATCAGATCAGAGCCATAAGGGATACTAGACACATACCACACAACTACCACTATCAGATTAAAGCTGTAAAGGAGACTAGACATCTACCACCCCACTACCACTATCAGATTAGAGCCATAAAGGAGACTAGAAATCTTCCAGCCCACTACCACTATCAGATCAGACCCATAAGGGATACTAGACACATACCACACAACTACCACTATCAGATTAGAGCCGTAAGGGAGACTAGACATCTACCACCCCACAACCACTATCAGATTAGAGCCATAAAGGAGATTAAACATCTACCACTACCAGATTAGAGCCGTAAAGGAGACTAGACATCTACCACCCCACTACCACTATCAGATTAGAGCCATAAGGGAGCCTAGACATCTACCAACCCACTACCACTATCAGATTAGAGCCGCAAGTGAGAATAGACATCTACCACCCCACTACCACTATCAGATTAGAGCCATAAGGGAGACTAGAAATCTTCCAGCCCACTAGCACTATCAGATCAGAGCCATAAGGGATACTAGACACATACCACACAACTACCACTATCAGATTAAAGCTGTAAAGGAGACTAGACATCTACCACCCCACTACCACTATCAGATTAGAGCCATAAAGGAGACTAGAAATCTTCCAGCCCACTACCACTATCAGATCAGACCCATAAGGGATACTAGACACATACCACACAACTACCACTATCAGATTAGAGCCGTAAGGGAGACTAGACATCTACCACCCCACAACCACTATCAGATTAGAGCCATAAAGGAGATTAAACATCTACCACTACCAGATTAGAGCCGTAAAGGAGACTAGACATCTACCACCCCACTACCACTATCAGATTAGAGCCATAAGGGTGTCTAGACATCTACCACTACCAGATTAAAGCCATAAGGAGACTAGACATCTACCACCACACAACCACTAGCAGATTAGAGCCATAAGGGATACTAGACACATACCACACAACTACCACTATCAGATTAGAGCCGTAAGGGAGACTAGACATCTACCACCCCACAACCACTATCAGATTAGAGCCATAAAGGAGATTAAACATCTACCACTACCAGATTAGAGCCGTAAAGGAGACTAGACATCTACCACCCCACTACCACTATCAGATTAGAGCCGTAAAGGAGACTAGACATCTACCACCCCACTACCACTATCGGAATAGAGCCATAAGGGTGTCAAGACATCTACCACTATCAGATTAAAGCCTTAAGGGAGACTAGACATCTACCACCCCGCAAACACTATCAGATTAGAGCCATAAAGGAGGTTAGACATCTACCACTATCAGAATAGAGCTGTAAAGGAGAGTAGACATCTACCACCCCACTACCACTATCAGATTAGAGCCTTAAGGAGACTAGACATCTACCACTACCAGATTAGAGCCATAAGGGAGTCTAGACACTACCACTATCAAATTAGAGCCATAAAGGAGACTAGACATCTACAACCCCTCTACCACTATAAGATTAGAGCCATAATGGAGCCTAGACATCTACCACCCCACCACCACTATCAGATTAGAGCCGTAAGGGAGACTAGACATCTACCACCCCACTACCACTATCAGATTAGAGTTGTAAAGGAGACTAGACATCTACCACCCCTCTACCACTATCAGATTAGAGCCGTAAAGGAGACTAGACATCTACCACTACCAGATTAAAGCCATAAGGGAGACTAGACATCTACCACCACACAACCACTATCAGATTAGAGCCGTAAAGGAGACTAGACATCTACCACCCCACTACCACTATCAGATTAGAGTTGTAAAGGAGACTAGACATCTACCACCCCTCTACCACTATCAGATTAGAGCCGTAAAGGAGACTAGACATCTACCACTATCAGATTAGAGCCATAAGGGAGACTAGACATCTACCACCCCACTACCACTATCAGATTAGAACCATATAAGGGTGTCTAGACATCTACCACTACCAGATTAAAGCCATAAGTGGAGACTAGAAATCTACCACCCCACAACCACTATCTGATTAGAGCCATAAAGGAGATTAGACATCTACCACTATCAGATTAGAGCTGTAAATGAGACTAGACATCTACCACTCCACAACCACTATCAGATTAGAGCCTTAAGGGAGACTAGACATCTACCACTACCAGATTAAAGCCATAAGGGAGACTAGACATCTACCACCTCTATACAATTATCAGATCAGAGCCTTAAGGGAGACTAGACATCTACCACTACCAGATTAGAGCCATAAGGGAGTCTAGACACTACCACTATAAGATTAGAGCCATAAGGGAGCCTAGACATCTACCAACCCACTACCACTATCAGATTAGAGCCGTAAGGGAGACTAGACATCTACCAACCCACTACCACTATCAGATTAGAGCCGTAAGGGAGACTAGACATCTACCACCCCACTACCACTAACAGATTAGAGCCGTAGGGGAGACTAGACATCTACCACCACTATCAGATTAGAGCCATAAAGGAGATTAAACATCTACCACTACCAGATTAGAGCCGTAAAGGAGACTAGACATCTACCACCCCACTACCACTATCACATTAGAGCCATACGGGTGTCTAGACATCTACCACTACCAGATTAACGCCATAAGGGAGACTAGACATATACCACCCCACAACCACTATCATATTAGAGCCGTAAAGGAGACTAGACATCTACCACCCCACTACCACTATCAGATTAGAGTTGTAAAGGAGACTAGACATATACCACCCCTCTACCACTATCAGATTAGAGCCATAAAGGAGACTAGACATCTACCACTATCAGATTAGAGCCATAAGGGAGGCTAGATATCTTCCATCCCCACTACCACTATCAGATTAGAGCCATAAAGGAGACTAGACATCTACCACTATCACATTAGAACCATAAGGGAGACTAGGCATCTACCACCCTCAGATTAGAGCCATAAGGGAGTCTAGACATCTACCACCCCTATTCCATTATCAGATAGAGCCATAAGGAAGACTAGACAAATACCACTACCAGATTAGAGCCATAAGGGATACTAGACATCTACCACCCCTATATCATTATCAGATTAGAGCCATAAGGGAGGGTCATTTTGATCAGAATGAAATGTTAAGAAAAACTGGGCCCTGATGATCATTCCCTTTGTAGTGTTCAACTAGTGCCCATAGGGCTACATAGTAGTGCACTAAATAGGACATAGTGAGCTATTTGGGACTCAAACAGACAGAATTGTAGTAATAGGACAGTATGTTATTATCTCCAGCTAGTATGTTGTTCATTAATAGGACAGTATGTCATTATCTCCAGACAGTGTTGATCAGTATGGCATTATCTCCAGACAGTGTTGATCAGTATGGCATTATCTCCAGACAGTGTTGATCAGTATGGCATTATCTCCAGACAGTGTTGAACAGTATGGCATTATCTCCAGGCAGTGTTGATCCGTATGGCATTATCTCCAGACAGTGTTGATCAGTATGGCATTGTCTCCAGACAGTGTTGATCCGTATGGCATTATCTCCAGACAGTGTTGATCCGTATGGCATTATCTCCAGACAGGGTTGATCCGTATGGCATTATCTCCAGACAGTGTTGATCCGTATGGCATTATCTCCAGACAGGGTTGATCCGTATGGCATTATCTCCAGACAGTGTTGATCAGTATGGCATTATCTCCTGACAGTGTTGATCAGTGTGTCATTATCTCCAGACAGTGTTGATCAGTAATAGGACAGTGTGTTATTATCTCCAGACAGTGTTGATCAGTAATAGGACAGTGTGTCATTATCTCCAGACAGTGTTGATCAGTGTGGCATTATCTCCAGACAGTGTTGATCAGTATGTCATTATCTCCAGACAGTGTTGATCAGTGTGTCATTATCTCCAGACAGTGTTGATCAGTGTGGCATTATCTCCAGACAGTGTTGATCAGTGTGTCATTATCTCCAGACAGTGTTGATCAGTATGTCATTATCTCCAGACAGTGTTGATCAGTGTGGCATTATCTCCAGACAGTGTTGATCAGTGTGTCATTATCTCCAGACAGTGTTGATCAGTATGTCATTATCTCCAGTGTTGATCAGTAATAGGACAGTGTGTCATTATCTCCAGACAGTGTTGATCAGTGTGGCATTATCTCCAGACCATGTTGATCAGTATGGCATTATATCCAGACAGTGTTGAACAGTATGGCATTATCTCCAGACAGTGTTGATCAGTAATAGGACAGTATGGCATTATCTCCAGACAGTGTTGATCAGTATGGCATTATTTCCAGACAGTGTTGAACAGTATGGCATTATCTCCAGACAGTGTTGATCAGTATGGCATTATCTCCAGACAGTGTTGATCAGTATGGCATTATCTCCAGACAGTGTTGATCATTAATAGGACAGTATGGCATTATCTCCAGACAGTGTTGATCAGTATGGCATTATCTCCAGACAGTGTTGATCATTAATAGGACAGTATGGCATTATCTCCAGACAGTGTTGATCCGTATGGCATTATCTCCAGACAGTGTTGAACCGTATGGCATTATCTCCAGACAGTGTTGATCAGTAATAGGACAGTATGGCATTATCTCCAGACAGTGTTGATCAGTATGGCATTATCTCCAGCCAGTGTTGATCCGTATGGCATTATCTCCAGACAGTGTTGAACAGTATGGCATTATCTCCAGACAGTGTTGATCAGTATGGCATTATCTCCAGCCAGTGTTGATCCGTATGGCATTATCTCCAGACAGTGTTGAACAGTATGGCATTATCTCCAGACAGTGTTGATCAGTATGGCATTATCTCCAGACAGTGTTGAACCGTATGGCATTATCTCCAGACAGTGTTGATCCGTATGGCATTATCTCCAGACAGTGTTGAACAGTATGGCATTATCTCCAGACAGTGTTGATCAGTATGGCATTATCTCCAGACAGTGTTGAACAGTGTGGCATTGTCTCCAGACAGTGTTGAACAGTGTGGCATTGTCTCCAGACAGTGTTGAACAGTATGGCATTATCTCCAGACAGTGTTGAACAGTATGGCATTATCTCCAGACAGTGTAGTTAACTAGTGATTATGTTAAGATTGATGGTTTATTATAAGATAAGTTTAATGCTAGCTAGCAACTTACCTTGGCTCCTTGCTGCACTCACGTAACAGGTGGTCAGCCTACCACGCAATCGGAGTCCAAAAAAAGGCCTATTACCGATTGATATGAAAACTTGAAAAATCGGCCCTAATCGGTCGACCTCTAGTTTGTTGGGCTATATCTGTGGTATACCGGTCATCATGAGCCTTGATGAATATGATGTGTTTGTTGGACTATATCTGTGGTATACCGGTCATCATGAGCCTTGATGAATATGATATGAACATTTGAAAAACAGCCTTAATTTAATCGTCCATGCCGATCAAATCGGTCGACCTCTACTCCCGACTCCAAGTTTACGTCAGTATGATGGTTATTATCTCCATATTTGGGCATAAAGGCGTTTCCACCACCATTTCTCACATAAATGAATTTTACCGACACAAAAAAAGATCCCACGATGTCGAACGAACAAAAGATCTTTCAGCATTTCTAAAATTGTACCGACACTTCCTGTTTCCATCACAGATGTGGTGAGATGTTTTTTTTTTAAAAATATGGTATGACTTAACTGCATACAAACTGAATGGGACCTTTAAACTCCGAGGTAAGTTTATTTATTAATTGTAATTAGTGGGACACAGAGAGAAGAGTTTAATTATAAACAAAACAAATAAGAAACAACAACAACAACAACAACAAATCACAGCATGAATGAAAACATAATAACAGTGGTGCCCGAGGCATAAAGTGAAAGATCATTGACATAATTAAAATCACACAACAGCAATAGTTAAGGGGACTACATAGACCGAGCAAAGCTAGCCTGCTCCAAAGCTAGCCTGCTCCAAAGCTAGCCTACTCCAAAGCTAGCCTACTCCAAAGCTAGCCTACCTGCTCCAAAGCTAGCCTGCTCCAAAGCTAGCCTGCTCCAAAGCTAGCCTACTCCAAAGCTAGCCTACCTGCTCCAAAGCTAGCCTGCTCCAAAGCTAGCCTGCTCCAAAGCTAGCCTACTCCAAAGCTAGCCTGCTCCAAAGCTAGCACTAATAAAAATAAAAATAAAAGTGCACTACTTTCAACCCCTATGGAAGAATGGTGTCACGCCCTGACCACGCCCTGACCTTAGTTCCTTAGTCTCTGTTTTAGTTGGTGTGGTCAGGGCGTGAGTTGGTGTGGCCAGGGCGTGGTCAGGGCGTGAGTTGGTGTGGTCAGGGCGTGGTCAGGGCGTGAGTTGGTGTGGTCAGGGCGTGGTCAGGGCGTGAGTTGGTGTGGTCAGGGCGTGGTCAGGGCGTGAGTTGGTGTGGTCAGGGCGTGAGTTGGTGTGGTCAGGGCGTGAGTTGGTGTGGTCAGGGCGTGAGTTGGTGTGGTCAGGGCGTGGTCAGGGCGTGAGTTGGTGTGGTCAGGGCGTGGTCAGGGCGTGAGTTGGTGTGGTCAGGGCGTGAGTTGGTGTGGTCAGGGCGTGGTCAGGGCGTGAGTTGGTGTGGTCAGGGCGTGAGTTGGTGTGGTCAGGGCGTGAGTTGGTGTGGTCAGGGCGTGAGTTGGTGTGGTCAGGGCGTGAGTTGGTGTGGTCAGGGCGTGAGTTGGTGTGGTCAGGGCGTGAGTTGGTGTGGTGAGGGCGTGAGTTGGTGTGGTCAGGACGTGAGTTGGTGTGGTCAGGGCGTGAGTTGGTGTGGTCAGGGCGTGAGTTGGTGTGGTCAGGGCGTGAGTTGGTGTGGTCAGGGCGTGAGTTGGTGTGGTCAGGGCGTGAGTTGGTGTGGTCAGGGCGTGAGTTGGTGTGGTCAGGGCGTGAGTTGGGGTGGGCATTCTATGTTTTGAATTTTCTGTTTAGTGTTTTTGTTGCACCTTGCAGAACTGTTCGTTTGTCGGTCTGTTAGTTTTTGTTCCAGTATACCACGTTGCTCTTTGGTCCTCTTCCCAACGACAATCGTGACAAATGGTGCCATTCTGAATTCTAGCAAAAATATGTTTTACAACAGGAAAATATACATTTTAGTGTTTGTTATTGGACTACTAGTGCAGGTAGTCCCCTCCCGGTTTTAAATCAGTTTTCTACTGTTTGGTGCCCAATGAACACACAGGTCATCACAGTACGATACAAGGCTGCAGTCATTCCCAGAAAAGGTAGTGGTGACAGGGGCAATAAACATTCAGGTTACCAGTCATGGTGGTCCATAATAGCATATCAATATAGCATGCTAATTTAGCATTCATTATCACGGAAGCAGTGCAGACTATTTCGTAACGCTCTTCATTTGCTTGATGGGTTGTTTTAAATTCACCGCAAAACAGACACTATTTTACGTGAAATGGGTTATGGATTAAGTTAATCTGATTTGACTCCAGACCTCCAGACAGTGGGTTATTAATGAAGTTAATCTGGTCTAACTCCAGACAGTGGGTTATTAATGAAGTTAATCTGGTCTAACTCCAGACAGTGGGTTAATAATGAAGTTAATCTGGTTTGACTCCAGACAGTGGGTTATTAATGAAGTTAATCTGGTTTGACTCCAGACAGTGGGTTATTAATGAAGTTAATCTGGTCTAACTCCAGACAGTGGGTTAATAATGAAGTTAATCTGGTTTGACTCCAGACAGTGGGTTATTAATGAAGTTAATCTGATCTGACTCCAGACAGTGGGTTATTAATGAAGTTAATCTGGTTTGACTCCAGACAGTGGGTTATTAATGAAGTTAATCTGGTTTGACTCCAGACAGTGGGTTAATAATGAAGTTAATCTGGTTTGACTCCAGACAGTGGGTTATTAATGAAGTTAATCTGATCTGACTCCAGACAGTGGGTTATTAATGAAGTTAATCTGGTTTGACTCCAGACAGTGGGTTATTAATGAAGTTAATCTGGTTTGACTCCAGACAGTGGGTTATTAATGAAGTTAATCTGGTTTGATTCCAGACAGTGGGTTATTAATGAAGTTAATCTGATCTGACTCCAGACAGTGGGTTATTAATTAAATTAATCTGGTCTGACTCCAGACAGTGGGTTATTAATGAAGTTAATCTGATCTGACTCCAGACAGTGGGTTATTAATGAAGTTAATCTGGTTTGACTCCAGACAGTGGGTTATTCATGAAGTTAATCTGGTCTAACTCCAGACAGTGGGTTATTAATGAAGTTAATCTGAACCACCCTGATCACACGTACATTTTTAAGGGTAGGAACCTGTCCTGTCCACCAACTCCGAGAGATAGGTGAGCTGGGCTTCAAGAGAAGGGGAGGTGGCATCTGAAAACTATCTACAGACCAACCAACAAGTCATTCTACAATAAAGGCACTGAAACAAGTCACTACTCAGTACTCAAAGCATTAGTCATTGAAACAAGTCACTACTCAGTACTCAAAGCATTAGGCACTGAAACAAGTCACTACTCAGTACTCAAAGCATTAGTCATTGAAACAAGTCACTACTCAGTACTCAAAGCATTAGTCATTGAAACAAGTCACTACTCAGTACTCAAAGTATTAGGCACTGAACAGACACTGTGTTAGTGAGTCTAGCTGTAATGAATCAGTCTGAACAGACACTGTGTTAGTGAGTCTAGCTGTAATGAATCAGTCTGAACAGACACTGTGTTAGTGAGTCTAGCTGTAATGAATCAGTCTGAACAGACACTGTGTTAGTGAGTCTAGCTGTAATGAATCAGTCTGAACAGACACTGTTAGGGAGTCTAGCTCTAAATGAATCAGTCTGAACAGACACTGTGTTAGTGAGTCTAGCTGTAATGAATCAGTCTGAACAGACACTGTGTTAGGGAGTCTAGCTCTAAATGAATCAGTCTGAATAGACACTGTATTAATGAGTCTAGCTGTAATGAATCAGTCTGAATAGACACTGTATTAGGGAGTCTAGCTCTAAATGAATCAGTCTGAACAGACACTGTTAGGGAGTCTAGCTCTAAATGAATCAGTCTGAACAGACACTGTGTTAGGGAGTCTAGCTCTAAATGAATCAGTCTGAACAGACACTGTGTTAGGGAGTCTAGCTCTAAATGAATCAGTCTGAACAGACACTGTGTTAGGGAGTCTAGCTCTAAATGAATCAGTCTGAACAGACACTGTGTTAGGGAGTCTAGCTCTAAATGAATCAGTCTGAACAGACACTGTGTTAGGGAGTCTAGCTGTAATGAATCAGTCTGAACAGACACTGTGTTAGGGAGTCTAGCTGTAATGAATCAGTCTGAACAGACACTGTGTTAGGGAGTCTAGCTCTAAATGAATCAGTCTGAACAGACACTGTGTTAGGGAGTCTAGCTGTAATGAATCAGTCTGAACAGACACTGTGTTAGGGAGTCTAGCTCTAAATGAATCAGTCTGAACAGACACTGTGTTAGGGAGTCTAGCTGCAATGAATCAGTCTGAACAGACACTGTGTTAGGGAGTCTAGCTCTAAATGAATCAGTCTGAACAGACACTGTGTTAGGGAGTCTAGCTCTAAATGAATCAGTCTGAACAGACACTGTATTAGTGAGTCTAGCTCTAAATGAATCAGTCTGAACAGACACTGTGTTAGGGAGTCTAGCTGTAGGTCTCTGCAGGTCTCTCCAGACAGTGGTTATCTATGTGCCATTACTCGACTTGATTAGTTGACCCTTGACACCAAGGTGAACCATGCTTAGCCTGCTCCCACATCTGTTTGTGCTGTCTTAGCGACTCCTATAAAATCACATAGAGTTGGCAAGACAGCACAAACAGAGCTGGGACTCAGGACTCAAGACTAGACCATGCTAGCATCACGAATATTCCTCATAAATCTCAGTAGGAGGATTCCTTCCCTAGTTAATCCTTCATGATATCAGAAATTCCTTGAAACATGATTAATAAAAAACCTTGGAAATGTAGGGAACGTTTCAGGAATTTTGCAACACTAGCTTAATTTTGCAACCCTAGCCTATCATCATTAGCATTATAGCATTACTACCACTGTTCCCTAGCCTATCATTAGCATTACTACCACTGATCCCTAGCCTATCATTAGCATTATAGCATTACTACCACTGTTCCCTAGCCTATCATTAGCATTATAGCATTACTACCACTGTTCCCTAGCCTAACATCATTAGCATTATAGCATTACTACCACTGATCCCTAGCCTATCACTAGCATTATAGCATTACTACCACTGTTCCCTAGCCTATCACTAGCATTATAGCATTACTACCACTGATCCCTAGCCTATCATTAGCATTATAGCATTACTACCACTGATCCCTAGCCTATCATTAGCATTATAGCATTACTACCACTGATCCCTAGCCTATCATTAGCATTATAGCATTACTACCACTGATCCCTAGCCTATCACTAGCATTATAGCATTACTACCACTGATCCCTAGCCTATCATCGTTAGCATTACTACCACTGTTCCCTAGCCTAACATCATTAGCATTATAGCATTACTACCACTGATCCCTAGCCTATCATTAGCATTACTACCACTGATCCCTAGCCTATCATTAGCATTATAGCATTACTACCACTGATCCCTAACCTATCATCGTTAGCATTACTACCACAGAGAGAACATTATCTAGTTATGCAGCACACCACCAGGCTCCCAAATGGTCCCTTAAGCTATTTCTTTTTTTATAGTGCACTACTACTGGTTAGGGTAAGGCCTCTGGTTAATAGTAGTGCACTACTACATTAGGGAATAGGGTGCAAATTGTGGATTCACAAGTCAGCCAGGGTAATGAGAGTACGGTGCAAGTCCAATCTGAAGCTTATACAGGTGAACAAAACAAACCTCAAAATTATTTAATAAAAAAATCTAACATCTAAAAACACAAAAACAGTAAATCATATATTAATTCATTAATATTAATTAATTAATTAATTTAACATTTCTGTGAAGATTCGTCCAGCGTTTGTCTTGATTATTAAATCGTTGCTATGTAATAATAGAAAAGACGGCAGAAATAAAAAGTTGTGTAGTTCTGACTGGGGTTCCTGAAGGAACCAATGGGATCAGACAGTTGTATAGTCCTGACTGGGGATCCTGAAGGAACCAACGGGATCAGACAGTTGTATAGTCCTGACTGGGGATCCTGAAGGAACCAATGGGATCAGACAGCTGTATAGTCCTGACTGGGGATCCTGAAGGAACCAATGGGATCAGACAGCTGTATAGTCCTGACTGGGGATCCTGAAGGAACCAACGGGATCAGACAGTTGTATAGTCCTGACTGGGGATCCTGAAGGAACCAATGGGATCAGACAGTTGTATAGTCCTGACTGGGGATCCTGAAGGAACCAACGGGATCAGACAGTTGTATAGTCCTGACTGGGGATCCTGAAGGAACCAATGGGATCAGACAGTTGTATAGTCCTGACTGGGGTTCCTGAAGGAACCAACGGGATCAGACAGCTGTATAGTCCTGACTGGGGATCCTGAAGGAACCAACGGGATCAGACAGCTGTATAGTCCTGACTGGGGATCCTTAAGGAACCAACGGGCTCAGACACAGCTGTATAGTCCTGACTGGGGGTCCTTAAGGAACCAACGGGATCAGACACAGCTGTATAGTCCTGACTGGGGATCCTTAAGGAACCAACGGGATCAGACAGCTGTATAGTCCTGACTGGGGTTCCTGAAGGAACCAACGGGATCAGACAGCTGTATAGTCCTGACTGGGGTTCCTGAAGGAACCAACGGGATCAGACAGCTGTATAGTCCTGACTGGGGATCCTTAAGGAACCAACGGGATCAGACAGTTGTATAGTCCTGACTGGGGATCCTGAAGGAACCAACGGGATCAGACACAGCTGTATAGTCCTGACTGGGGATCCTTAAGGAACCAACGGGCTCAGACAGCTGTATAGTCCTGACTGGGGATCCTTAAGGAACCAACGGGCTCAGACAGCTGTGTAGTCCTGACTGGGGTTCCTGAAGGAACCAACGGGATCAGACAGTTGTATAGTCCTGACTGGGGATCCTGAAGGAACCAATGGGATCAGACAGCTGTATAGTCCTGACTGGGGTTCCTGAAGGAACCAACGGGATCAGACAGTTGTATAGTCCTGACTGGGGATCCTGAAGGAACCAACGGGATCAGACACAGCTGTATAGTCCTGACTGGGGATCCTTAAGGAACCAACGGGCTCAGACAGCTGTATAGTCCTGACTGGGGATCCTTAAGGAACCAACGGGCTCAGACAGCTGTATAGTCCTGACTGGGGTTCCTGAAGGAACCAACGGGATCAGACAGCTGTATAGTCCTGACTGGGGATCCTGAAGGAACCAATGGGATCAGACAGCTGTATAGTCCTGACTGGGGATCCTTAAGGAACCAACGGGATCAGACACAGCTGTATAGTCCTGACTGGGGTTCCTGAAGGAACCAACGGGATCAGACACAGCTGTATAGTCCTGACTGGGGATCCTTAAGGAACCAATGGGATCAGACAGCTGTATAGTCCTGACTGGGGATCCGTAAGGAACCAACGGGATCAGACACAGCTGTATAGTCCTGACTGGGGATCCGTAAGGAACCAACGGGATCAGACAGCTGTATAGTCCTGACTGGGGATCCTGAAGGAACCAACGGGATCAGACAGTTGTATAGTCCTGACTGGGGATCCTGAAGGAACCAACGGGATCAGACACAGCTGTATAGTCCTGACTGGGGATCCTTAAGGAACCAACGGGCTCAGACAGCTGTATAGTCCTGACTGGGGATCCTTAAGGAACCAACGGGCTCAGACAGCTGTGTAGTCCTGACTGGGGTTCCTGAAGGAACCAACGGGATCAGACAGTTGTATAGTCCTGACTGGGGATCCTGAAGGAACCAATGGGATCAGACAGCTGTATAGTCCTGACTGGGGATCCTGAAGGAACCAACGGGATCAGACACAGCTGTATAGTCCTGACTGGGGATCCTTAAGGAACCAACGGGCTCAGACAGCTGTATAGTCCTGACTGGGGATCCTTAAGGAACCAACGGGCTCAGACAGCTGTGTAGTCCTGACTGGGGTTCCTGAAGGAACCAACGGGATCAGACAGTTGTATAGTCCTGACTGGGGATCCTGAAGGAACCAACGGGATCAGACACAGCTGTATAGTCCTGACTGGGGATCCTTAAGGAACCAACGGGCTCAGACAGCTGTATAGTCCTGACTGGGGATCCTTAAGGAACCAACGGGCTCAGACAGCTGTATAGTCCTGACTGGGGTTCCTGAAGGAACCAACGGGATCAGACAGCTGTATAGTCCTGACTGGGGTTCCTGAAGGAACCAACGGGATCAGACACAGCTGTATAGTCCTGACTGGGGATCCTTAAGGAACCAATGGGATCAGACAGTTGTATAGTCCTGACTGGGGATCCTTAAGGAACCAACGGGATCAGACACAGCTGTATAGTCCTGACTGGGGTTCCTGAAGGAACCAATGGGATCAGACAGCTGTATAGTCCTGACTGGGGATCCTTAAGGAACCAACGGGATCAGACACAGCTGTATAGTCCTGACTGGGGATCCTGAAGGAACCAACGGGATCAGACACAGCTGTATAGTCCTGACTGGGGATCCTTAAGGAACCAATGGGATCAGACAGCTGTATAGTCCTGACTGGGGATCCGTAAGGAACCAACGGGATCAGACACAGCTGTATAGTCCTGACTGGGGATCCTTAAGGAACCAACGGGATCAGACACAGCTGTATAGTCCTGACTGGGGTTCCTGAAGGAACCAACGGGCTCAGACACAGCTGTATAGTCCTGACTGGGGATCCTTAAGGAACCAACGGGCTCAGACAGCTGTATAGTCCTGACTGGGGATCCTTAAGGAACCAACGGGCTCAGACAGCTGTATAGTCCTGACTGGGGTTCCTGAAGGAACCAACGGGCTCAGACAGCTGTATAGTCCTGACTGGGGTTCCTGAAGGAACCAACGGGATCAGACAGTTGTATAGTCCTGACTGGGGATCCTTAAGGAACCAACGGGATCAGACAGCTGTATAGTCCTGACTGGGGATCCTTAAGGAACCAACGGGATCAGACAGCTGTATAGTCCTGACTGGGGATCCTTAAGGAACCAACGGGATCAGACAGCTGTATAGTCCTGACTGGGGATCCGTAAGGAACCAACGGGCTCAGACACAGCTGTATAGTCCTGACTGGGGGTCCTTAAGGAACCAACGGGATCAGACAGCTGTATAGTCCTGACTGGGGTTCCTGAAGGAACCAACGGGATCAGACAGCTGTATAATCCTGACTGGGGTTCCTGAAGGAACCAACGGGATCAGACAGTTGTATAGTCCTGACTGGGGATCCTTAAGGAACCAACGGGATCAGACAGCTGTATAGTCCTGACTGGGGATCCTTAAGGAACCAACGGGATCAGACAGCTGTATAGTCCTGACTGGGGATCCTTAAGGAACCAACGGGAACAGACAGCTGTATAGTCCTGACTGGGGATCCGTAAGGAACCAACGGGCTCAGACACAGCTGTATAGTCCTGACTGGGGGTCCTTAAGGAACCAACGGGATCAGACAGCTGTATAGTCCTGACTGGGGGTCCTTAAGGAACCAACGGGCTCAGACACAGCTGTATAGTCCTGACTGGGGATCCTTGAGGAACCAACGGGATCAGACAGCTGTATAGTCCTGACTGGGGTTCCTGAAGGAACCAACGGGATCAGACACAGCTGTATAGTCCTGACTGGGGATCCTTAAGGAACCAACGGGCTCAGACACAGCTGTATAGTCCTGACTGGGGATCCTTAAGGAACCAACGGGATCAGACAGCTGTATAGTCCTGACTGGGGATCCGTAAGGAACCAACGGGCTCAGACACAGCTGTATAGTCCTGACTGGGGATCCTTAAGGAACCAACGGGATCAGACAGCTGTATAGTCCTGACTGGGGATCCTGAAGGAACCAACGGGATCAGACAGCTGTATAGTCCTGACTGGGGGTCCTTAAGGAACCAACGGGATCAGACACAGCTGTATAGTCCTGACTGGGGATCCTGAAGGAACCAACGGGATCAGACAGCTGTATAGTCCTGACTGGGGGTCCTTAAGGAACCAACGGGATCAGACACAGCTGTATAGTCCTGACTGGGGATCCTTAAGGAACCAACGGGATCAGACAGCTGTATAGTCCTGACTGGGGATCCGTAAGGAACCAACGGGATCAGACAGCTGTATAGTCCTGACTGGGGATCCTTAAGGAACCAACGGGCTCAGACAGCTGTATAGTCCTGACTGGGGATCCTTAAGGAACCAACGGGCTCAGACAGCTGTATAGTCCTGACTGGGGATCCTTAAGGAACCAACGGGATCAGACAGCTGTATAGTCCTGACTGGGGATCCGTAAGGAACCAACGGGATCAGACAGCTGTATAGTCCTGACTGGGGATCCTTAAGGAACCAACGGGCTCAGACAGCTGTATAGTCCTGACTGGGGATCCTTAAGGAACCAACGGGCTCAGACAGCTGTATAGTCCTGACTGGGGTTCCTGAAGGAACCAACGGGATCAGACAGCTGTATAGTCCTGACTGGGGATCCTTAAGGAACCAACGGGCTCAGACACAGCTGTATAGAACCAACGGGATCAGACAGCTGTATAGAACCAACGGGATCAGACAGCTGTATAGAACCAACGGGCTCAGACAGCTGTATAGAACCAACGGGCTCAGACACAGCTGCACCCTAATTATACACCCTTTTCTCAAAGTGTTCACTTGCACACTTCCCATCATGGATTTAGTCTTAACAACGGTGGAAAGAAACTCACTTCAGCCAATAATTACAATCTAATGCTTTTAAATCCATGACAAGAAGTGTGCAAGACAAGTAAGTGCACACTTTGGAGGCAGCCTCTACTCTGTAGTATAGACCCTAGAGCCTGGCCACGCAGCTGTGTGCCAGTCTAGAGCCTGGCCATGCAGCTGTGTGTCAGTCTAGAGCCTGGCCACGCAGCTGTGTGTCAGTCTAGAGCCTGGCCACGCAGCTGTGTCTCGGTCTAGAGCCTGGCCACGCAGCTGTGTGTCAGTCTAGAGCCTGGCCACGCAGCTGTGTCTCGGTCTAGAGCCTGGCCACGCAGCTGTGTCTCGGTCTAGAGCCTGGCCACGCAGCTGTGTCTCGGTCTAGAGCCTGGCCACGCAGCTGTGTCTCGGTCTAGAGCCTGGCCACGCAGCTGTGTCTCGGTCTAGAGCCTGGCCACGCAGCTGTGTCTCAGACAGACAGGACCAAAGCAGTCTTTTTAGAAGGGGGTTTGGGGTCGGGGGTCAGGGGAAGCAGGTGCTACTGGTGATGCCGTTAAATGCTCTGACAACATTGCATCTTTGGTTTATTCTCCGTCGGCTGCACCTGGATGTTGACCACGTTGTTGCTAGGCGACATGTTGTTGTCTTGCCGGTCTGACATCTGTTTCTGAGACACAATGCGATAGATTTCTGCAGGGAGGGAGGGGGGATGTGGAAGACAGGAGGGAGAGCGAGGAAGAGAAGAGACAGAGAGAGGGGTGAGAGAGGGACAGGAGGGTGAGAGAGGGACAGGAGGGAGAGAGACAGACGGGGGTGAGAGAGGGACAAGAGGGAGAGAGAGAGGGACAGGAGGGAGAGAGAGAGGGACAGGAGGGAGAGAGAGGGACAGGAGGGAGAGAGAGGGACAGGAGGGAGAGAGAGGGACAGGAGGGAGAGAGAGAGGGACAAGAGGGAGAGAGAGAGACAGGGAGAGGGGGACAGAGAGAGGGACAGGAGGGAGAGAGAGGGACAGGAGGGAGAGAGAGGGACAGGAGGGGGTGAGAGAGGGACAGGAGGGAGAGAGAGAGACAGACGGGGGTGAGAGAGGGACAGGAGGGAGAGAGAGGGACAGGAGGGAGAGAGAGGGACAGGAGGGAGAGAGAGGGACAAGAGGGAGAGAGAGAGACAAGAGGGAGAGAGAGAGGGACAGGAGGGAGAGAGAGAGACAAGAGGGAGAGAGAGAGAGGGACAGGAGGGAGAGAGAGGGACAAGAGGGAGAGAGAGAGAGGGACAGGAGGGAGAGAGAGAGACAAGAGGGAGAGAGAGAGAGGGACAGGAGGGAGAGAGAGGGACAGGAGGGAGATTACCATGTTATGCTGCAGTACTTTACTCCCAGCTTAAACAGGAAATGATCTAGTACAATCACCAGATCGGATCGCGTTCCCTATGAAACATTGGTTTGACTACACTCTGTGTGTTAGTACAGGCATGGCAAGAGCCACAGGAAGGGAGTTGATCCACAGCAGAGCAGTGGACCTCATCTGGACCCCGGAACTGTGATTAGGTATTCAGGAAGCTCATCTGGACCCCGGAACTGTGATTAGGTATTCAGGAAGCTCATCTGGCCCCCGGCTGTGATTAGGTATTCAGGAAGCTCATCTGGCCCCCGGCCCTCAGATGTGATTAGGTATTCAGGAAGCTCACCTGGCCCCCGGCTGTGATTAGGTATTCAGGAAGCTCATCTGGCCCCTGGAACTCAGCTGTGATTAGGTATTCAGGAAGCTCATCTGGCCCCCGGAACTCAGCTGTGATTAGGTATTCAGGAAGCTCACCTGGCCCCCGGCTGTGATTAGGTATTCAGGAAGCTCACCTGGCCCCCGGCTGTGATTAGGTATTCAGGAAGCTCACCTGGCCCCCGGCTGTGATTAGGTATTCAGGAAGCTCACCTGGCCCCCGGCTGTGATTAGGTATTCAGGAAGCTCATCTGGACCCCGGCCCTCAGCTGTGATTAGGTATTCAGGAAGCTCATCTGTCCCCCGGCTGTGATTAGGTATTCAGGAAGCTCATCTGGCCCCCGGAACTCAGCTATGATTAGGTATTCAGGAAGCTCATCTGGCCCTCAGCTGTGATTAGGTATTCAGGAAGCTCATCTGGCCCCCGGCCCTCAGATGTGATTAGGTATTCAGGAAGCTCATGTGGCCCCCGGAACTCAGCTGTGATTAGGTATTCAGGAAGCTCATGTGGCCCCCGGAACTCAGCTGTGATTAGGTATTCAGGAAGCTCATCTGGCCCCCAGAACT
The DNA here is from genome assembly GCF_034236695.1 of Oncorhynchus nerka. Classification (NCBI taxonomy): domain Eukaryota; kingdom Metazoa; phylum Chordata; class Actinopteri; order Salmoniformes; family Salmonidae; genus Oncorhynchus; species Oncorhynchus nerka. The sequence continues at coordinate 1,797,250 of NC_088412.1, forward strand.
CAGCTGTGATTAGGTATTCAGGAAGCTCATCTGGCCCCCGGAACTCAGCTGTGATTAGGTATTCAGGAAGCTCATCTGGCCCCCGGAACTCAGCTGTGATTAGGTATTCAGGAAGCTCATCTGGCCCCCGGAACTCAGCTGTGATTAGGTATTCAGGAAGCTCATCTGGCCCCCGGAACTCAGCTGTGATTAGGTATTCAGGAAGCTCATCTGGCCCCCGGAACTCAGCTGTGATTAGGTATTCAGGAAGCTCATCTGGCCCCCGGAACTCAGCTGTGATTAGCTATTCAGGAAGCTCATCTGGCCCCCGGAACTCAGCTGTGATTAGCTATTCAGGAAGCTCATCTGGCCCCCGGAACTCAGCTGTGATTAGGTATTCAGGAAGCTCATCTGGCCCCCGGAACTCAGCTGTGATTAGGTATTCAGGAAGCTCATCTGGCCCCCGGAACTCAGCTGTGATTAGGTATTCAGGAAGCTCATGTGGCCCCCGGAACTCAGCTGTGATTAGGTATTCAGGAAGCTCATCTGGCCCCCGGAACTCAGCTATGATTAGGTATTCAGGAAGCTCATCTGGCCCCCGGAACTCAGCTGTGATTAGGTATTCAGGAAGCTCATGTGGCCCCCGGAACTCAGCTGTGATTAGGTATTCAGGAAGCTCATCTGGCCCCCGGAACTCAGCTGTGATTAGGTATTCAGGAAGCTCATGTGGCCCCCGGAACTCAGCTGTGATTAGGTATTCAGGAAGCTCATCTGGCCCCTGGCGCAGCAGAGATGATCACCCTAACACACAACCACTGGTCTCTTCTCTCATTCTCTGGCCTGTGCTAAACCCCTAATACAATATAGCCCATTTAAAATATAATGACTTTATTAAACCTTATAGAAAATAGTCAATGCACAGACAGACAGAGGACTACTCACCAGTCAGAATGGTCTGGAAGGATGTCTCCACATTAGTAGAGTCCAGGGCTGAGGTCTCCAGGAAAGACAAACCGTTCTTCTCTGAGGGACAGAGGGAAACGGTAAACTGTGTCAATCACTACTGTGTTAATGTCTCCCCGCGACATCGCAGAGACGTCTCCCCTGCGACATCGCAGAGACGTCTCCCCGCGACATCGCAGAGACGTCTCCCCGCGACATCGCAGATACGTCTCCCCGCGACATCGCAGATACGTCTCCCCGCGACATCGCAGAGACGTCTCCCCGCGACATCGCAGAGACGTCTCCCCGCGACATCGCAGAGACGTCTCCCCGCGACATCGCAGAGACGTCTCCCCGCGACATCACAGAGACATCTCCCCGCGACATCACAGAGACGTCTCCCAACGACATCACAGAGACGTCTCCCCGCGACATCGCAGAGACGTGAATAAGCAAACCCTGATCACCGACAGCCACTCATGAGTAAGGAAAAGATGAACACCACTACTCTTAGACCTCCTTATGTGGGAGTAGGGAGGCATGGTTGGTACTAGCCTGATACCAGACCTGCACAAATACATCTGAAACCAGACCAGGTTGGTTCTGAAACCAGACCAGGTTGGATCTGAAACCAGACCAGGTTGGATCTGAAACCAGACCAGGTTGGATCTGAACTGAACAAATACATCTGAAACCAGACCAGGTTGGATCTGTCCTGACCTGAACAAATAAATCTGAAACCAGACCAGGTTGGATCTGTCCTGACCTGAACAAATACATCTGAAACCAGACCAGGTTGGTTCTGAAACCAGACCAGGTTGGATCTGAAACCAGACCAGGTTGGTTCTGAACTGAACAAATACATCTGAAACCAGACCAGGTTGGATCTGAAACCAGACCAGGTTGGTTCTGTACTGACCTGCAAACGCCCGTGCCCCATCGGTGGGCACAGCCCTGAGGTGGCGCAGGTCGCTCTTGTTGCCAACCAACATAATGACGATGTTGCTGTCAGCATGGTCTCTCAGCTCCTTCAGCCAACGTTCCACGCTTTCGTAGGTCAGGTGCTTGGCGATGTCATAGACCAGAAGAGCACCCACGGCACCACGGTAATACCTGTGGACCAGAGAAGACAGTTCAAATCAAATTTGATTGGTTACATAAATATATCTAACAGATAGGAGCAAACAAACGTGACAACCACCACCACTATCAGAATAGAGCCATAAGGAAGTCAAGACATCTACCACCCCACTAACACTATCAGAATAGAGCCATAAGGGAGAATAAACATCTAATACTATCAGATTACAGCCACAAGGGAGAATAGACATCTACCACCCCACTACCCCTATCAGATTAGAGCCATTAGGGAGACTAGGCATCTACCACTATCAGATTAGAGCCATAAGGGAACTAGGCATCTACCAACCTACTACCACTATCAGATTACAGCCACAAGGGAGAATAGACATCTACCACCCCACTACCCCTATCAGATTAGAGCCATTAGGGAGACTAGGCATCTACCACTACCAGATTAGAGGAATAAGGGAGCCTAGACATCTACCACTACCAGATTAGAGAGATAAAGGGAGACTAGACATCTACCACCCCACAACCACTATCTGATTAGAGCCGGAAGCTAGACTAGACATCTACCACTATAAAATTAGAGCAATAAGGGAGCCTAGGCATCTACCACTATCAGATTAGAGCCATGAAGGAGACTAGACATCTCCCACCCCACTACCAATGTCTAGTCTCCCTTATGGCTCTGATCTGACATCTACCACCCCACTACCACTATCAGATTAGAGCCATAAGGGAGACTAGACATCTACCAACCCACCACCAGATTAGAGCAATAAGGGAGACTAGGCATCTATCACCCCACTACCACTATCAGATTAGAGCCATAAAGATCTATAAGGGAGACTAGACATTACGACCCCACTATCACTACCAGATTAGAGCCATAAAGGAGACTATGCATCTACCACTATCAGATTAGAGCCATAAGGGAGACTAGGCATCTACCAACCTACTACCACTATCAGATTAGAGCCATAAAGGAGAGTAGGCATCTACCACCCCACGGACACTATCAGATTAGAGCCATAAGGAAGACTAGACATCTACCACACCACTACCACTATCAGATTAGAGCCATAAGGGAGCCTAGGCATCTACCACCCCAATACCACTATCACATTAGAGCCATAAGGGAGTCTAGGCATCTACCACTATCAGATTAGAGCCATAAGGGAGGCTAGGCATCTACCAACCCACCACCAGATTAGAGCAATAAGGGAGACTAGGCATCTACCACCCCACGGACACTATCAGATTAGAGCCATAAGGAAGACTAGACATCTACCACACCACTACCACTATCAGATTAGAGCCATAAAGATCTATAAGGGAGACTAGACATTACGACCCTACTTCCACTATCAGATTAGATCCATAAAGGAGACTAGGCATCTACCAATATCAGATTAGAGCCATAAGGGAGACCAGACATTTACCACCCCACGAACACTATCAGATTAGATCTGTAAGGAAGACTAGACATTACCACCCCACTACCACTATCACATTGGAGCCAAAGGGGAGTCTAGGCATCTACCAACCCACTACCACTATCAGATTAGAGCCATAAGGGAGCCTAGGCATCTACCACCCCAATACCACTATCACATTAGAGCCATAAGGGAGCCTAGGCATCTACCACTATCAGATAGAGCCATAAGGGAGCCTAGGCATCTACCACCCAACTACCACTATTAGATTAGAGCCATAAGGGAACCTAGGCTTCTACCACAATCAGATTAGAGCCGTAAGGGAGCCTAGGCATCTACCAACCCACTATCACTATCAGATTAGATCTACAAGGGAGGCTAGACATTACCACCACACTACCACTATCAGATTAGAGCCATAAGGGAGGCTAGGCATCTACCAACCCACCACCAGATTAGAGCCATAAGGGAGCCTAGGCATCTACCACCCAACTACCACTATTAGATTAGAGCCATAAGGGAACCTAGGCTTCTACCACAATCAGATTAGAGCCGTAAGGAGCCTAGGCATCTACCAACCCACTATCACTATCAGATTAGATCTACAAGGGAGGCTAGACATTACCACCACACTACCACTATCAGATTAGAGCCATAAGGGAGGCTAGGCATCTACCAACCCACCACCAGATTAGAGCCATAAGGGAGCCTAGGCATCTACCACCCAACTACCACTATTAGATTAGAGCCATAAGGGAACCTAGGCTTCTACCACAATCAGATTAGAGCCGTAAGGGAGCCTAGGCATCTACCAACCCACTATCACTATCAGATTAGATCTACAAGGGAGGCTAGACATTACCACCACACTACCACTATCAGATTAGAGCCATAAGGGAGGCTAGGCATCTACCAACCCACTACCAGATTAGAGCCATAAAGATCTATAAGGGAGACTAGACATTACGATCCCACTACCACTATCAGATTAGAGCCACAAGGGAGACTAGACATCTACCACCCCACAACCACTATCAGATCAGAGCCATAAGAGAGACTAGGCATCTACCAACCCACTTCCACTATCAGATTAGAGCCATAAAGGAGACTAGGCATCTACCACCCCACTAACACTATAAAATTAGATCTACAAGGGAGACTAGACATTACCACCACACTACCACTATCAGATTAGAGCCATAAGGCAGACTAGGCATCTACCAACCTACTACCACTATCAGATTAGAGCCATAAAGGAGAGTAGGCATCTACCACCTCACGGACACTATCAGATTAGAGCCATAAGGAAGACTAGACATCTACCACACCACTACCACTATCAGATTAGAGCCATAAAGATCTATAAGGGAGACTAGACATTACGACCCCACTATCACTACCAGATTAGAGCCACAAGGGAGCCTAGGCATCTTCCACTATCAGATAGAGCCATAAGGGAGACTAGGCATCTACCACTATTAGATAGAGCCATAAGGGAGACTAGGCATCTACCACCCAACTACCACTATCAGATAGAGCCATAAGGGAGACTAGGCATCTACCACTATCAGATTAGAGCCACAAGGGAGACTAGACATCTACCACCCCACAACCACTATCAGATTAGAGCCATAAGGGAGACTAGGCATCTGCCACCTCACTTCCACTATCAGATCCACAAGGGAGTCTAGACATCTACCACCCCACAACCACTATCAGATTAGAGCCATAAGGGAGACTAGGCATCTACCACTACCAGATTAGAGCCATAAGGGAGACTAGACATCAACCACCCCACTACCACAATCAGATTAGAGCCATAAAGGAGACTAGACATCTACCACCCCACTATTACTACCAGAGCCGTAAGGGAGACTAGACATTACCACCCCACTACCACTATCAGATTAGAGCCATAAGGGAGTCTAGGCATCTACCACCCAACTAGCACTATCAGATTAGATCTATAAGGGAGACTAGACATTACCACCCCACTACCACTATCAGATTAGAGCCATAAGGGAGTCTAGACATCTACCACCCCACTACCACTATCAGATTAGAGCCATAAGGGAGCTTAGGCATCTACCACCCCAGTACCACTATCAGATTAGAGCCATAAGGGAGACTAGGCATCTACCACCCCACTACCACTAGTGGATGGTTTGGGGACCGTGGACCTGGATGGTTTGGGGACCGTGGAACTGGATGTTTTGGGGACCGTGGACCTGGATGGTTTGGGGACCGTGGACCTGGATGGTTTGGGGACCGTGGACCTGGATGGTTTGGGGACCGTGGACCTGGATGGTTTGGGGACCGTGGACCTGGATGGCTTGGGGACCGTGGACCTGGATGGTTTGGGGACCATGGACCTGGATGGTTTGGGGACCGTGGACCTGGATGGTTTGGGGACCGTGGACCTGGATGGTTTGGGGACCGTGGACCTGGATGGTTTGGGGACCGTGGACCTGGATGGTTTGGGGACCGTGGACCGATGCTGTCTTGTTTTATCATTTCAATCAGGGACTGATGAGTATCAGTGAATCATTACATTCCTAGTATATATGTGTGTGTGTGTGTGTGTGTGCGCGCACCACCACCACCAGAGAGACTCACGCTGATGTAATAGCCCGGTATCTCTCCTGGCCAGCTGTGTCCCAGATCTGAGCCTTCACGGTCTTCCCATCCACCTGGATACTGCGGGTGGCAAACTCCACCCCGATGGTGCTCTTACTCTCCAGGTTAAACTCATTCCGGGTGAAACGAGACAACAGGTTACTCTTCCCCACACCGGAGTCTCCTATCAACACCACTGGGCCAGAGAGAGAGAGCGAGAGAGATGGGTTAGAGTCTCCTATCAACACCACTGGGCCAGAGAGAGAGACGGGTTAGAGTCTCCTATCAACACCACTGGGCCAGAGAGAGAGAGAGAGAGAGAGAGAGAGAGAGAGATGGGTTAGAGTCTCCTATCAACACCACTGGGCCAGAGAGAGAGACGGGTTAGAGTCTCCTATCAACACCACTGGGCCAGAGAGAGAGACGGGTTAGAGTCTCCTATCAACACCACTGGGCCAGAGAGAGAGAGAGAGATGGGTTAGAGTCTCCTATCAACACCACTGGGCCAGAGAGAGAGAGAGAGATGGGTTAGAGTCTCCTATCAACACCACTGGGCCAGAGAGAGAGAGAGAGATGGGTTAGAGTCTCCTATCAACACCACTGGGCCAGAGAGAGAGAGAGATGGGTTAGAGTCTCCTATCAACACCACTGGGCCAGAGAGAGAGAGATGGGTTAGAGTCTCCTATCAACACCACTGGGCCAGGGAGAGAGAGAGAGATGGGTTAGAGTCTCCTATCAACACCACTGGGCCAGAGAAAGAGAGAGATGGGTTAGAGTCTCCTATCAACACCACTGGGCCAGAGAGAGAGAGAGAGAGAGAGATGGGTTAGAGTCTCCAATCAACACCACTGGGCCAGAGAGAGAGAGAGAGATGGGTTAGAGTCTCCTATCAACACCACTGGGCCAGAGAGAGAGAGAGAGATGGGTTAGAGTCTCCTATCAACACCACTGGGCCAGAGAGAGAGAGAGATGGGTTAGAGTCTCCTATCAACACCACTGGGCCAGAGAGAGAGAGAGAGATGGGTTAGAGTCTCCTATCAACACCACTGGGCCAGAGAGAGAGAGAGATGGGTTAGAGTCTCCTATCAACACCACTGGGCCAGAGAGAGAGAGAGAGAGAGATGGGTTAGAGTCTCCTATCAACACCACTGGGCCAGAGAGAGAGAGATGGGTTAGAGCAGTCTCAAATCAAACCACTGGGCCAGAGAAAAAAATCAGCTACAAGAGAGATGGGTTAGAGTCTCATTGAAAAACACCACTGGGCCAGAGAGAACCTAATTGAACCTAGAGTCTAACAAATATATTACAATATGATCAGATAAATAAAGAGAGATGGGTTAGGTCTCTATCAACACCACTGGGCCAGAGACAAAAGACAAATGGGTTTAGAGTCTAAATATCAACACCACTGGGCATTAAATGAAAGAAAGAGATGGGTTCAGAGTCTCCTATTTTCTATTTTAGCACCACTGGGCCAGAGACTTCAAAGAAAAAGAATAATAGGTTAATTTTCTATCATCCACCAACTGGGCCATATTTTAAAATATAATTGATTGAAATACAAAAAAATAAAGTCAAAAATCTATTAATCAAAAACCACTGGTTTAGTAACATGCAGTGAAAATGGGTTAATATCTACATTTTAACAAACTTGACTGGGCCAGAAACTCTAAATATGTGATTGCACAGTAATGTTCACTGTTTGAGGTTGAGGGTGATACTTGGTGGTGTCCCATCTTTTCCACAAGTTCATCAATGTTCCTCTGGGCTGAAGAAATCCTCAGAAGAGTGGATGGTGTTCAGAGTCTCCTATCAACACCACTTTGGGTTCATCAAAGAAAACAGTTGACACAGGGTTAGAGTCTCCTAACATAGACCACTGGGCCAGGATGAGAGATGGGTTAGAGTCTCTATCAACACCACTGGGCCAGAGAGCCCTCAGAGATGGGTTGGAGAGTCTCCTATCAACACCACTGGGCCAGAGAGAGAGAGAAATGGGTTAGAGTCTCCTATCAACACCACTGGGCCAGAAAGAGCAAATCGAGAGAGAAGGGTTAAGTCTCTATTTTATCAGCACACTGGTGCCAGAGAGGTAGAGAGAGACATGGTTGGCAGCTGGGAATGGCTCAAATTTGTTTAGACTGCAGTCTCCCACAGAGTCAGGTGTTGTAGTTTTAAATGCTTCAATACATATCAGGTGACACGACCTTACCCTGCATGCTGAATTTACATTCAGATGACTTGTAGACCACAGTGAAATGCATTTCAATAGAAACATTTAGACTCGGAGTGAAATGCTGAATACAACAGGTGTCCAGTAGACAAATCTCCTCACAGTGAAACATCTTCTGAATACAACAGGTGTAGTAGACCTCTGTGTGAAATGCTGAATCACCAGGTGTTTAGACCTCACAGTGAAATGCTGAATACAACAGGTCTAGTAGACCTGTGCAGTGAAATGCTGAATACAATTTTCAGGTTTAGTAGACCTCACAGTGAAATGCTGATAAGCTACAACAGGTGTAGTAGACTTTTCCAGTGAAATGCTGAATACAACAGGTGTAGTAGACCTCACAGTGAAATGCTGAATACAACAGGTAGCTCCATCTCATTTACACATCTTGACACCTCTTCATACAAATCATGCCCCGTAGTTGTGCCTGCATGGATGAAAATTAAAAACTCCTCTGTCATCTTTTTGGAGTCCACTCCGCGGATGAAAATTGACAACTGGGCAATGTCAAAATGTCCTTTTTCATCCACAGCTGGAATATGCTGACAAAATCTTTTCCCTTTTTCACAGTAGCAGTCAACAGTTTGGCAATGGTGTTTCACCTACTCATTCCAGGGTTTTTTTTTATTTATTACTTTTCATGCATTTTTGTAGAACAATAGTGAAGACATCAGACATTTAAACTGTCCTTGACAGGGCTAGGGTGATTTGTTATATCTGGAGTTTGACTTCTCCCTTTTGTCCTTTGTTCCATGTCCAATTCTTGTTTTTGTCCGCGTTTCTTTCTAATTCTCTCCTTATCTCTTTCTTTCTCTTTCTCGGAGGAAGACCCTAGGACCATGCCCCAGGACTACCTGACATGATGACTCCCACCTTGTTGAAACCCCAGTCCACCTGGCCATTTTTGCTGCTCCAGTTAATTTTACTGGGCCCTGACGACCATGTCCCAGGAAATACCTGACATGATGACTCCCTACTGTCCCCAGTCCACCTGGCCATTGCTGCTGCTCCAGTTTCAACTGTTCTGCCTTACTATTATTCAACCATGCTGGTCATTTATGAACATTTGAACATCTTGGCCACGTTGACTCTGTTATAATCTCCACCACCACAGCCAGAAGAGGACTGGCCACCCCACATATGCTCTGGGCCAGAATTTAGAGTCTCCTTTCAACTCTCTGGGCCAGAGAGGACCTGTTAGAGCCCTAGGACCGGTGCCCCAGGACTACCTGACATGATGACTCCAGGTGCTGTCCCCAGTCCATCTGACTGTGCTAGACCTGCTACAGTTTCAACTGTTCTGCCTTAGTAGACCTCACCATGCTGGTCATTTATGAACATTTGAACATCTTGAATCATGTTGTTATAACCTCTACCCGTGAACAGCCAGAAGAGGACTGGCCACCCCACAGTAGCCTGGTTCCTCTACAGATTTTTCTTCCAATTTGTCCTGTCTAGGGAGTTTTTCCTAGCCACCGTGAAAATTACACCTGCATTGTTTTAAGTTTGGGGTTTTAGGCTGGGTTTCTGTAAAGCACTTTTTGAGATATCAGCTGAGTCAACAGTTTGGGCTATATAAATAAATTTGATTTGATTTGATTTGATTTGATCAAACCTATGAAGTAACGCATATTACACAACCTCCAGGCCGCTTAGTGGGAATATAATTTATTGTGTATTGATTTTAAGAAAGGCATTGATGTTTATGGTACATTGGTGCAGGCTGTGATTCATTGATAAATTAACAGGCACCGTATTGATTATATGCAACGCAGGACAAGCTAGTTAACCTAGTAATATCATCAACCATGTGTAGTTAACTAGTGATTATGTTAATGTAACAGCTGTGAAACAGCTAGCTTAGTTAGCGGTGGTGCTAGTGTAAAGGATGTGAAACGGCTAGCTTAGTTAGCGGTGGTGCTAGTGTAACGGATGTGAAACGGCTAGCTTAGTTAGCGGTGGTGCTAGTGTAACGGATGTGAAACGGCTAGCTTAGTTAGCGGTGGTGCTGATGTAACGGATGTGAAACGGCTAGCTTAGTTAGCGGTGGTGCTGATGTAACGGATGTGAAACGGCTAGCTTAGTTAGCGGTGGTGCTGATGTAACGGATGTGAAACGGCTAGCTTAGTTAGCGGTGGTGCTGATGTAACGGATGTGAAACGGCTAGCTTAGTTAGCGGTGGTGCTGATGTAACGGATGTGAAATGTGAAACGGCTAGCTTAGTTAGCGGTGGTGCTGATGTAACGGATGTGAAACGGCTAGCTTAGTTAGCGGTGGTGCTGATGTAACGGATGTGAAACGGCTAGCTTAGTTAGCGGTGGTGCTGATGTAACGGATGTGAAACGGCTAGCTTAGTTAGCGGTGGTGCGCGTTAAATAGCGTTTCAATCGGTGACGTCACTCGCTCTGAGACCTTGAAGTAGTAGTTCCCCTTTGCTCTGCAAGGGCTGTGGCTTTTGTGGATAGGTAACGATGCTTCGTGGGTGACTGTTGTTGATGTGTGCAGAGGGTCCCTGGTTCACGCCCGAGTATGGGCGAGGGACAGTCTAAAGTTACACTGTTACATTAAGATTGATGTTTTTTATAAGATAAGTTTAATGCTAGCTAGCAACTTACCTTGGCTCCTTGCTGCACTCACGTAACAGGTGGTCAGCCTACCACGCAATCGGAGTCCAAAAAAAGGCCTATTACCGATTGATATGAAAACTTGAAAAATCGGCCCTAATCGGTCGACCTCTAGTTTGTTGGACTATATGTGTGGTATACCGGTCATCATGAGCCTTGATGAATATGATGTGTTTGTTGGGCTATATCTGTGGTATACCGGTCATCATGAGCCTTGATGAATATGATGTGTTTGTTGGACTATATGTGTGGTATACCGGTCATACAGAAGTGAGTAATAAATACACAGCCTGTAACTACATCCCCGGTTCCATGGTTTGCGACTACTGACACACATTCCTCTGTGCTTGACATCTCAACACATTTCCCCAGTCGATAACATGCGCTGACTGGACATGGACTAAGGCCTAGCCTATAAAGGTCTAAATTCAGCGGTATGACATTCTCATGGTTGAGATCATAAATGCTGAATGAAATGAGTCACATTCCTCCAGAGAGGAAAGGCCAATTGGTCCATCATGGTCCATAGTAATTACTCCACAATGGGAAGAACCCATTTTATCATATATGTCATGATGAGAATGGTGTTGTTGTTGCTGTTGTTTTTTAAGCATGGATCTTTACACAAGCAGGATATAGTAGACATTTTAAACGAATGACATCACATCACGTTATTAATAAAAGGTAACTGGAGCAACTAGCTATGGTTTCATTAACTAAGTTGTGGTCATTTGGCAAGCTAGCTAGCCGACAAAATTATCAGAGGCTCTATGTTAGCATTATTGAGGAATATCAATACAATAGTCTACTATATATGTATAACACTGTCATATCCAAACGCACTCATTTTAGTTCATAAGATATCAAGCTGACATTAACTTTACTGTGAATGTGTAGCTAGCTAATTTATCTAGCGGCTAACTAGATTAGCAACGAGCTCCACCACCTCTAGTACTAGCTAGCTGCTAAATAGATTAGCACCGAGCTCTACCACCACTGGTACTGTACTAGCTAGCGGCTAACGAGATTAGCACCGAGCTCTACCACCACTAGTACTAGCTAGCTGCTAACTAGATTAGCACCGAGCTCTACCACCACTAGAACTAGCTAACGGCTAACTAGATTAGCACCGAGCTCTACCACCACTAGAACTAGCTAGCGGCTAACTAGATTAGCATCGAGCTCTACCAGCACTAGTACTAGCTAGCGGCTAACTAGATTAGCATCAAGCTCTACCACTACTAGTACTGTACTAGCTAGCGGCTAACGAGATTAGCACCGAGCTCTACCACCACTAGAACTAGCTAGCGGCTAACTAGATTAGCACCGAGCTCTACCACCACTAGTACTAGCTAGCGGCTAACTAGATTAGCACCGAGCTCTACCACCACTAGTACTAGCTAGCGGCTGTCTAGATTAGCACCGAGCTCTACCACCACTAGAACTAGCTAGCGGCTAACTAGATTAGCACCGAGCTCTACCACCACTAGAACTAGCTAGCTCGTATGAAACCATGAAGTTACATTTTATGGACGGGTAACGTTTTGGGGTCTGATTTGGCATAGATTTTTACCTTTGAACAAGTAATCATACTCGTCATCTCTGTTCCCCATCCTGAATCAAAAATGAAGGCGAGGTTTCGATCCAATTGGAACCGTTTCCTTTTCCTTTCCTTCCTCGGTCCTATCCCGCCTGGTACTCTGCAATGCACCGTCTTTAAAACGGTATCTGCTGCAACTCGTACCTACTCCGTTTTAACAAGCGAGTTATAGCATCCAACATGCTATATAAACGCCCACTTCCGGATCGAGCTTTTGGTATTGATAACAAGTCTCACTTTCTTTTGATGTTAAACGAAATATATTTATTGAATAAATGTATATATTATGGCAAAGTAGTTTTTCTTCATGACAGCCCAGCTAATCATGGACAACGGGAGAAATAATATGTGTAATACATACTAATACGTGTTATATGTTTCAGTAAAACATGGTTCTATGGTGTAATGGTTAGCACTCAGGACTCTGAATCCTGCGATCCGAGTTCAAATCTCGGTAGGACCTATGTTTTTTAATTTTCTTAGCTGTGAATCAAAACAGTGGCAGACTTCTCGATTATAAGGAGTAGATGTAGATGTATATTTCAGTTTAAAGGGGTAGTCTGCAGTTGCTACATCCATTTATTTTGTGGATTTATCAATTAATATGTACCCATTGATTCTTGAAGAATCTAAATGCCTCATTTGCATTGTTTTATGCTGTGTTCAAGTGCTAGTCTGAACTAGGAAACTTGGAAATGTGTGACATGCTAACTGGTTAGAGTTAAACATGAGCCGGGTTTAACAATTTCCCGACTCGACGTTAAGCTGAGCCAGTTACTGAAATGATCTTTGACTGAAACGATGCTGTTAACCAAACTACTGTAACGAGTAGTGCTAATGTTTACATTACTATGAGTTTTCATTTAGCAGCTGTTCTTCTGTCACAAGTCATTGCAGTTAGCCTCCAGTCAGCTGCTATGCTCAGCTGACCCAACGGACTGATTTCTGATTACAATCATTTCCTCTTAATTGTGGGGCTGCATGTCTACAACGTCAGCATCATTTAAGCAAGCTTTTTTATGACAGTGAATAAAGAGCTAGCTAGCGACACTACATGACCAAAAGTATGTGGTCACCTGCTCGTCGAACATCTCATTCCAAAAATCATGGGCATTAATATGGAGTTGGTCCCCCTTTGCTGCTATAACAGCCTCTACTCTTCTGGGAAGGGCTTTCCACTAGATGCTGGAATATTGCTGCAGGAACTTGCTTCCATTCAGCCACAAGATCATTAGTGAGGTCGGGGGCACTGATGTTGGGCGATTAGGCCTGGCTCGCAGGTGGCGTTCCAATTCATCCCAAAGGTGTTCGATGGGGTTGAGGTCAGGGCTCTGCAGGCCAATCAAATTCTTCTTCCAGCACAAGACCATTATTCCTCTTCCACCAAACTTTACAGTTGCCCCTATGGGGTCAAATGTATTTTCAATTTTTCAGAGTTAATGGTGGGAGGCTTCGGTGGCTCAGACCCTGTAACGGGTGGAGGAGAGACCAGAGACGGCTCGTTGCTTAATGTGGAGAACTGGTTGAAAGTTTCTGTCGGCTGAATGAGCGACACCGGTTGAGCATCCCGACAGCATTTCTTTCCAGAAGCCATGAGAAAGTTGTCCGGCTGCAGCCCTCATCCTCCACATACAACCACCGTTCTGCCAGTCACATTCTGTTAACGTCCCCAAAGCACACACATCCCTGGGTCGCTCGTCTTTTCAGTTCGCTGCAGCTTGCGACTGGAACGAGCTGCAGCAAACACTCAAACTGGACAGTTTTATCTCCATCTCTTCATTCATAGACTCAATCATGGACACTCCTACTGACAGTTGTGGCTGCTTAGTGTGATGTATTGTTGTCTCTACCCTCCTTGCCCTTTGTGCTGTTGTCTGTAGCCCAATAATGTTTGTACCATAATTTGTGTTGCTACCATGTTGTGTTGCTACCATGTTGTGTTGCTACCATGTTGTTGTCATGCTGTGTTGTTATGTTGTGTTGCTGCCTTGCTTTGTTGTTGTCTTAGGTCTCTCTTTATGTAGTGTTGTGCTGTATGTCTTGTTGTGATGTGTGTTTTATCCTATATTTATATTTAATTTATTTTTAATCCCAGCCCCTGTCCCCGCAGGTCATTGTAAATAAGAAATTGTTCTTAACTGATTTGCCTAGTTAAATATTCAAACCAGGTACTGCAGTGACGCATCTTGCCCTGAGATGCTGTATCTTAGACCACTGAGTCACTCGGGAGTAATCTGCCAAACCAATCCCAACGAAGAAGAAGAAAACAACTGGGAACTCTGAAAAAACGAGCTGCCAATGGGAAAAATTAAACAGACGTGTGTGTGAGAACTTGGGCATCTTTCTACAGCTCCGATTTTCCGACCTGATGACTCACGTCTTGATTTGAAATCGTATTTTTCCGTGGTCCCAGTTGTCATCAACACACCATTAGTCAGAGAGGAAGAGAGAGGCCCAACACGGTGAAATATCTCTCTCTCCAGCAGGTGGCGTTATTGCGTTGCTTTGTCCACCTAGAAAGGAGTTTTTGGCAATGAGAGTGCCGAATTTGGTCAAACAACAAAAATGAATTGCTTATTTGCTACCTGAGGTTTATTTTATCGAATAGAAATCTCGTAATGCTGAAGTTGTTACGAGTGTAATGATGTAAGTAGGACACGTGACATCTCGGCAACTTTGAGAAAAAAAAACAGTATTAATCACCAACTTCAAACATCTGCTATCTGAGCAGCTAACCGATCGCTGCAGCTGGACATAGTCCATCGGTAAATAGCCCACCCAATTTACCTAACTCATCCCCATACTGTTTTTATTTATTTACTTTTCTGCTCTTTTGCACACCAATATCTCTACCTGTACATGACCATCTGATCATTTATCACTCCAGTGTTAATCTGCTAAATCGTAATTATTTACCTCCTCATGCCTTTTGCACACAATCTATATAGACTCCCCTTTTTTTCTACTGTGTTACTGACTTGTTAATTGTTTACTCCATGTGTAACTCTGTGTTGTCTGTTCACACTGCTATGCTTTATCTTATCCAGGTCGCAGTTGTAAATTAGAACTTGTTCTCAACTAACCTACCTGGTTAAATAAAGGCGAAATCAAAATAATAAAAAATGAAGATAGGCTGAAACTGCTTCTCTAATAGAAATCTCCGATCACACTTGTTGGTTCATGTGCTAGTTGAAACAAGGACATTTCCAATATGCTAACAGTTTGAAGTTTTTCATGTGCCGGGTTCAAAGACACAGCAAGTCGGACACTATCGAGTTTCCTATTTCCGACTATGATATGAACGTGGCACAAGCTCATGAGTAAATACGTCATCGGGTCTAACGTTCGTCTAGCTCCGAACTGCGCATGTGCAGGCCATCAAATCAATGGCAC
This sequence comes from Oncorhynchus nerka, assembly GCF_034236695.1. Classification (NCBI taxonomy): domain Eukaryota; kingdom Metazoa; phylum Chordata; class Actinopteri; order Salmoniformes; family Salmonidae; genus Oncorhynchus; species Oncorhynchus nerka. The sequence continues at coordinate 1,813,159 of NC_088412.1, forward strand.
TCCTTCTATATAAAGTTGTTTTTAAAGAAATTTAAAACATGTCAGTTTGTCACTTTCACAAGGTTGGAGTAATAACATGTTCAACTACTTAAAGATGCACAATGCAGAAATCGCTCCGCCATTTCCTGGTTGCTAAAATCCAGGCAGTATCACAACCGGACGTGACTGGGAGTCCCATAGGGCGGCGCACATTTGGCCCAGAGTCGTCCGGGTTTCGCCCGGGTAGGCCGTCATTGTAAATAATAATTTGTTCTTAAAACTGACTTGCCTAGTAAAATAAAGGTTACATTTAAAAAAAATATATATATATATATATATATAATATATGTAATATATATGTAATAGTTCTAATTTCAGTTTATGTGACAAAACAAGCAAGTATAGTGTAGATAATTATTGTACTAAACCGCTGTGAAATATATTTTCCATAACCAAAAATATTGTATTTTATATTGTATCAGCTGTTAGAAGCTGGTGTACAAAACCGAAAGTAAAAGATGCAAAAAGAAAACATAAGAACAGAAAGCATAGAAAGAGTGCACATAGAACAGGTCTACCGCTTCATTACTTTCAATGAGAATGACAGATCTATAACAACACATTTTTAATGTGAATTTGGTCATGTCGTCCAAAAAGTTACATATTGGAGCTTTAAAAGACATTGGCTCCAATCTAGGTTTTGCTTTTCGATTTTTAGAAAATTAACAACAAATGAATCATTTTTTCCCCGGCCTGGTCTGTTTCGCAAGCTTGCCCGGTAGTGTCGCGATGTTGCGCATCTGAGTTTAGAAACTCTGTGATTCAACCCCAACAGAAAACAACAAATACCCTTGTAATGGTTTTATTAACAAAGTAAATGTAAACAAACATTATTTCGCCTAGAAATATGGGTAAAATTACAGTTTTGATATCATGGGTGGTCAGTCATTGCATCCATAGTGCTGTTATATGAGTTTGAGCGTGGTTCAATGTCTCTCTGACAAGGTACAAATCTGTCGTTCTGCCCCCTGAAACAAGGCAGTTTAACCCACTGTTCCCCGGTAAGCCGTCATTGTAAATAAGAATTGGTTCTTAACTGACTTTCCTGGTTAAATAAAGGTTACATATAAAATAGAAAATATACATAGAAAGAGGAATGGCAATATGAATGAACACTGCCAAAATGAAATACTGTAGTAAAAAAAAATGTGTCCACTAGCCAGTATTTTATTTAACTAGGAAAGTCAGTTAAGAAACAAATTCATATTTACAAATGACGGCCTAGGAACAGTGGGTTTAAGTGCCTTGTTCAGGGGGCAGAACGACATATTTTTACCATGTCATCTTGTAGCCACTAGGCTACCTGCCGCCCAATAATAATAACCACAGGGGTGCAGTAGAGCGCCGCTTTTAAAATAATATAAAACACAACCTCTATCACACGTCTTTATAATGGCGAAATGTTCTAATGGAAATTTGTGAAATTAACTTAAATTGTTTTAAATGTGAGGTAGTGAATAGACCTAAAGAGATAGCTGAAAAGAGACAGCAACAAACAGTGCAGCTATTCCCTCCGCAAGGCTATTAAACAAGCTAAGCGTCAGTACAGAGACAAAGTAGAATCTCAATTCAAACGGCTCAGACACAAGAGGCATGTGGCAGGGTCTACAGTCAATCACGGACTACAAGAAGAAACCCAGCCCAGTCACGGACCAGGATGTCTTGCTCCCAGGCAGACTAAATAACTTTTTTGCCCGCTTTGAGGACAATACAGTGCCACTGACACGGCCTGCAACGAAAACATGCGGTCTCTCCTTCACTGCAGCCGAGGTGAGTAAGACATTTAAACGTGTTAACCCTCGCAAGGCTGCAGGCCCAGACGGCATCCCCAGCCACGCCCTCAGAGCATGCGCAGACCAGCTGGCCGGTGTGTTTACGGACATATTCAATCAATCCCTATACCAGTCTGCTGTTCCCACATGCTTCTCCACTGGCTTCCAGTTGAAGCTCGCATCCGCTACAAGACCATGGTGCTTGCCTACGGAGCTGTGAGGGGAACGGCACCTCAGTACCTCCAGGCTCTGATCAGGCCCTACACCCAAACAAGGGCACTGCGTTCATCCACCTCTGGCCTGCTCGCCTCCCTACCACTGAGGAAGTACAGTTCCCGCGCAGCCCAGTCAAAACTGTTCGCTGCTCTGGCCCCCCAATGGTGGAACAAACTCCCTCACGACGCCAGGACAGCGGAGTCAATCACCACCTTCCGGAGACACCTGAAACCCCACCTCTTTAAGGAATACCTAGGATAGGATAAAGTAATCCTTCTCACCCCTCCTCCCCCCCTTAAAAGATTTAGATGCACTATTGTAAAGTGGCTGTTCCACTGGATGTCTTAAGGTGAACGCACCAATTTGTAAGTTGCTCTGGATAAGAGCGTCTGCTAAATGACTTAAATGTAAATGTAAAAATGCTTCAAGAGGGCCACCATTGTTCCTGTTCCCAAGAAAGCTAAGGTAACTGAGCTAAACGACTACCCTCACTTCCGTCATCATGAAGTGCTTTGAGAGACTAGTCAAGGACCATATCACCTCCACCCTACCTGACACCCTAGACCCACTCCAATTTGCTTACCGCCCAAATAGGTCCACAGACGATGCAATCTCAACCACACTGCACACTGCCCTAACCCACCTGGACAAGAGGAATACCTATGTGAGAATGCTGTTCATCGACTACAGCTCGGCATTCAACACCATAGTACCCTCCAAGCTCGAGACCCTGGGTCTCGACCCCGCCCTGTGCAACTGGGTACTGGACTTCCTGACGGGCCGCCCCCAGGTGGTGAGGGTAGGCAACAACATCTCCTCCCCGCTGATCCTCAACACGGGGGCCCCACAAGGGTGCGTTCTGAGCCCTCTCCTGTACTTCCTGTTCACCCACGACTGCGTGGCCACGCACGCCTCCAACTCAATCATCAAGTTTGCGGACGACACAACAGTGGTAGGCTTGATTACCAACAACGACGAGACGGCCTACAGGGAGGAGGTGAGGGCCCTCGGAGTGTGGTGTCAGGAAAATAACCTCACACTCAACGTCAACAAAACTAAGGAGATGATTGTGGACTTCAGGAAACAGCAGAGGGAACACCCCCCTATCCACATCGATGGAACAGTAGTGGAGAGGGTAGCAAGTTTTAAGTTCCTCGGCATACACATCACAGACAAACTGAATTGGTCCACTCACACTGACAGCGTCGTGAAGAAGGCGCAGCAGCGCCTCTTCAACCTCAGGAGGCTGAAGAAATTCGGCTTGTCACCAAAAGCACTCACAAACTTCTACAGATGCACAATCGAGAGCATCCTGGCGGGCTGTATCACCGCCTGGTACGGCAACTGCTCCGCCCTCAACCGTAAGGCTCTCCAGAGGGTAGTGAGGTCTGCACAACGCATCACCGGGGGCAAACTACCTGCCCTTCAGGACACCTACACCACCCGATGTTACAGGAAGGCCATAAAGATCATCAAGGACATCAACCACCCGAACCACTGCCTGTTCACCCCGCTATCATCCAGAAGGCGAGGTCAGTACAGGTGCATCAAAGCTGGGACCGAGAGACTGAAAAACAGCTTCTATCTCAAGGCCATCAGACTGTTAAACAGCCACCACTAACACTGAGTGGCTGCTGCCAACACACTGTCATTGACACTGACCCAACTCCAGCCACTTTAATAATGGGAATTGATGGGAAATGTTGTAAATATATCACTAGCCACTTTAAACAATGCTACCTTATACAATGTTACTTACCCTACATTATTCATCTCATATGCATACGTATATACTGTAATCTACATCATCGACTGCATCCTTATGTAATAGATGTATCACTAGCCACTTTAACTATGCCACTTTGTCTACATTCTCATCTCATATGTATATACTGTACTCGATACCATCTACTGTATGCTGCTCTGTACCATCACTCATTCATATATCCTTATGTACATATTCTTTATCCCCTTACACTGTGTATAAGACAGTGGTTTTGGAATTGTTAGTTAGATTACTTGTTGGTTATCACTGCATTGTCGGAACTAGAAGCACAAGCATTTCGCTACACTTGCATTAACATCTGCTAACCATGTGTATGTGACAAATAACATTTGATTTGATTTGATTTGAACCAGGCTATTATTACAGTCCACTCCTTGCCACTCCTGTCATGTGCTGTCTAACGCGGATTGCTAAAATAATGACAACGATCAAATTATATCACTTTAAAAATGATATAATTATGGAACACCTAAACATTTGGTGGTTCAGTGTAGCCTTTTATCTTATGGACATGATGTTGAATTATCTTCACGCCTAGAATAAAAAACCACCAATTTAACAAAGAAAAACACAAAAAAACATGAGTAATGGGTCAGTTTAGAAAAAGTAATCCAGTACAAATCTTTCCCTGGAACCAGGAACATACTGGGGTAATAATGATAACTAACGTCTCTAGTAATACTATAGCTCCCCCCCTTCAAACTGTCCTTGTCAATTCATTACGTATTATTTTAGCATTATACTATAGCCTGTCTGGACTCCATCTCTTTATTACGACAGAGGAGGGATAAATAATATAACTGAAACGAGCATAACAAATGATAATAGTCATGATAATCAGCGTAATGTGCGAGGAATGACGACAGGTGCCAGTTTCGCGTTTCTTTCCCGTCAGAAGCAGGAGCAAAAAAACGTAGCTCGATTGAAAGCTAATATTCTCCATATTCTTTATCTCTCTCGTTACGAACTCCTCTCTAGCCATTTTGTACAACATTATTTAGCATCGACACTGCCTTCTCACAAGGGAATTACAACAGCAGGTCGTAGCGGGATTGTTTGTTGTTGTTCTTACAATTCTGAATTCTAGATTGTGCCAAATTATGATATTGTCATTGAAAATATGAATGATGTACCAATCAACAACTGCACCGTAAATTCGGCTGCATGTTGAACTAAAGAGATGCATGATAATCCTAGTACTCGTCCGTCTTCCTCCGTGTCACCAATGACGTCCGTGCGCGTTCATGTGAATTGTGAGCGGTCACGTGGATAACGGGTCTGGGATAAAGCGCAAGTGTATTTATTTCGTTGGATGCGTATTATTTTTGGTCGACCCGAGACACACTATTAATTTCTTATACGACAAAAAGGGAAAATAATTCAACACAAATGGCGAATAAAATTGTCGTTAAAATTGTAGGTTTATTTTGATAGAAAAACAGTGTCCCGCTCAGTAAGCGTTTGACAACAATCGTCGTGTGATCCTGGTATGTGAGTAGAGGTTCATCATCATTTCATTGGATGAACATGCATGATTTTTTTGACCGCTGTAACATATTGATTTCTAGAGATAATCTCTTCTGTAAGGCTATATTTTATTTTATTTATTTATATATATGTTTCGTCTGAAACGATGTGTTCTCTATGGTTGTCTTATATATTGATTATGTCTAAGCATCGATCACTGATGTTGTTGTAAATGAAATGGGTCCTGTTTTGATGTGGGCTGTGCATACATTTCGATTATCATGCTTCTACGTCATCCCCTGTGATAGTGTTCTCGAGTGTCACTGGGTAAAATCACACCGTGATACAAACCCATCAATGAATGAACGAACTCCGTACCCTTTTTGGACCTAGTGTCAGGCACTGGCACCGCTGTTATGATGCATCGTGTTTTGTGTACATTGTATCAGGGCCGACAGGGACAGGCTACTTTTGTTGCAACCGATCTCTCCTTTCTGATTTCACCGTTATGAAGACAATTTATTAGACATAAACTAACACATCATTTTACAATTAAAATTAAGTTATATATGTAATAATTGGTTATAATTAGGCCCAGCTTATTTGTTTTTGATTGATGGTACGCCTAATTATTAAGAACTTGGTTCACCCGTGTCTTGTGTTCTCTCTTTCCCTGGGATTTTGGTGCTCCGTCACTCCACTGTCAAACGGATGTCTTTAGTCTGCCTGTAGTAATCTGTTATGGCAGTCCCAGAATTTATATTCAACCACAATGTTACGAAAGCTTCCAGGGAAAACAGTTAGGTTTTTATCACACCAGAAGGATTAATTACAGACACATTTGGGTATGGCCTTTCTCCCCCAACAAGTATTCCAGAAATCCACTGCATGTTATGTGGTATGCCTGAGATGTAACTGAGGTCTGTCTGCTTGCCTGTCAATCTGCTTGCCTGTCTACCTATCTGTCTGCCTACCTGGCGTCTGTCTGTCTGTCTGTCTGTCTGTCTGTCTGTCTGTCTGTCTGTCTGTCTGTCTGTCTGTCTGTCTGTCTGTCTGTCTGAGGTCTGTCTGCTTGCCTGTCAATCTGCCTGCCTGTCTACCTATCTGTCTGCCTACCTGGCGTCTGTCTGTCTGTCTGTCTGTCTGTCTGTCTGTCTGTCTGTCTGTCTGTCTGTCTGTCTGTCTGTCTGTCTGTCTGTCTGTCTGTCTGTCTGTCTGCCTACCTGGCGTCTGTCTGTCTATATGCCTGAGGTCTGTCTGCCTAACTAGGTTCATGGCTAAGAGGGACCAGATGCTACATATTGGAATGTTTTGTTGTTCCCTCTCAGATTGGCCTGTTCCCTACACCCCTGCTGCCCTTCCTGGTATTTACAGGAGTCCCTATAGTCCAGGCTCCCGGGCACAGCTCTGGTACTGCCATAGACGTACAATGATTAGAACGATAGTCTCTTGTCACACTTTTTAAACATTGATAATTTGGTTCAAGGTGCAGAGATTACTAGAATGTAAATGACTAAAAAGGGGACCTAAAAACACCACAATTTGACAGTATGGTGACTGGTTCACCCATCACATCAGGTTGAGATGAATGGGAATGTTCATTCTAGTCATTCTATTTCTATTGCTGATGCAGCCTCCAGACCACTGGTACAGATAGCTGGGATGCCCTGTTCACATCAGGTTGAGATGAATGGGAATGTTCATTCTAGTCATTCTATTTCTATTGCTGATGCAGCCTCCAGACCACTGGTACAGATAGCTGGGATGCCCTGTTCACATCAGGTTGAGATGAATGGGAATGTTCATTCTAGTCATTCTATTTCTATTGCTGATGCAGCCTCCATACCACTGGTACAGATAGCTGGGATGCCCTGTTCACATCAGGTTGAGATGAATGGGAATGTTCATTCTAGTCATTCTATTTCTATTGCTGATGCAGCCTCCAGACCACTGGTACAGATAGCTGGGATGCCCTGTTCACATCAGGTTGAGATGAATGGGAATGTTCATTCTAGTCATTCTATTTCTATTGCTGATGCAGCCTCCAGACCACTGGTACAGGTAGCTGGGATGCCCTGTTCACATCAGGTTGAGATGAATGGGAATGTTCATTCTAGTCATTCTATTTCTATTGCTGATGCAGCCTCCAGACCACTGGTACAGATAGCTGGGATGCCCTGTTCACATCAGGTTGAGATGAATGGGAATGTTCATTCTAGTCATTCTATTTCTATTGCTGATGCAGCCTCCAGACCACTGGTACAGATAGGTGGGATGCCCTGTTCACATCAGGTTGAGATGAATGGGAATGTTCATTCTAGTCATTCTATTTCTATTGCTGATGCAGCCTCCAGACCACTGGTACAGGTAGCTGGGATGCCCTGTTCACATCAGGTTGAGATGAATGGGAATGTTCATTCTAGTCATTCTATTTCTATTGCTGATGCAGCCTCCAGACCACTGGTACAGATAGGTGGGATGCCCTGTTCACATCAGGTTGAGATGAATGGGAATGTTCATTCTAGTCATTCTATTTCTATTGCTGATGCAGCCTCCAGACCACTGGTACAGGTAGCTGGGATGCCCTGTTCACATCAGGTTGAGATGAATGGGAATGTTCATTCTAGTCATTCTATTTCTATTGCTGATGCAGCCTCCAGACCACTGGTACAGATAGCTGGGATGCCCTGTTCACATCAGGTTGAGATGAATGGGAATGTTCATTCTAGTCATTCTATTTCTATTGCTGATGCAGGGGTAGGGGTAGGGATTAGTGCTTCTGAGATTAGGGGTAGGGATTAGTTCTTCTGAGATTAGGGGTAGAGATTAGTACTTCTGAGATTAGGGGTAGGGATTAGTGCTTCTGAGATTAAGGGTAGGAATTAGTGCTTCTGAGATTAGGGGTAGGGATTAGTTCTTCTGAGATTAGGGGTAGGGATTAGTACTTCTGAGATTAGGGGTAGGGATTAGTGCTTCTGAGATTAAGGGTAGGGATTAGTTCTTCTGAGATTAGGGGTAGGGATTAGTGCTTCTGAGAATAGGGGTAGAGATTAGTGCTTCTGCAGATTAGGGGTAGGGATTAGTGCTTCTGAGATTAGGGGTAGGGGTTAGTGCTTCTGAGATTAGGGGTAGGGATGGGTGCTTCTGAGATTAGGGGTAGGGATGGGTGCTTCTGAGATTAGGGGTAGGGATGGGTGCTTCTGAGATTAGGGGTAGGGGTTAGTGTTTCTGAGATTAGGGGTAGGGATGGGTGCTTCTGAGATTAGGGGTAGGGGTTACTGCTTCTGATATTAGGGGTAGGGATTAGTGCTTCTGAGATTAGGGGTAGGGGTTAGTGCTTCTGAGATTAGGAGTAGGGATGGGTGCTTCTGAGATTAGGGGTAGAGATTAGTGCTTCTGAGATTAGGGGTAGGGATGGGTGCTTCTGAGATTAGGGGTAGGGGTTAGTGCTTCTGAGATTAGGGGTAGGGATTAGTGCTTCTGAGATTAGGGGTAGGGATTAGTGCTTCTGAGATTAAGGGTAGGAATTAGTGCTTCTGAGATTAGGGGTAGTGATTAGTTTTTCTGAGATTAGGGGTAGGGATTAGTACTTCTGAGATTAGGGGTAGGGATTAGTGCTTCTGAGATTAAGGGTAGGGATTAGTGCTTCTGAGATTAGGGTTAGGGATTAGTGCTTCCGAGAATAGGGGTAGAGATTAGTGCTTCTGCAGATTAGGGGTAGGGATTAGTGCTTCTGAGATTAAAATCAAATCAAATCAAATCAAATTTTATTTGTCACATACACATGGTTAGCAGATGTTAATGCGAGTGTAGCGAAATGCTTGTGCTTCTAGTTCCGACAATGCAGTAATAACCAACAAGTAATCTAACTAACAATTCCAAAACTACTGTCTTATACACAGTGTAAGGGGATAAGGAATATGTACATAAGGATATATGAATGAGTGATGGTACAGAGCAGCATACAGTAGATGGTATCGAGTACAGTATATACATATGAGATGAGTATGTAGACAAAGTAAACAAAGTGGCATAGTTAAAGTGGCTAGTGACATAAGAATGCAGTCGATGATCTAGAGTACAGTATATACATATGCATATGAGATGAATAATGTAGGGTAAGTAACATTATATAAGGTAGCATTGTTTAAAGTGGCTAGTGATATATTTACATCATTTCCCATCAATTCCCATTATTAAAGTGGCTGGAGTTGGGTCAGTGTCAATGACAGTGTGTTGGCAGCAGCCACTCAATGTTAGTGATTGCTGTTTAACAGTCTGATGGCCTTGAGATAGAAGCTGTTTTTCAGTCTCTCGGTCCCAGCTTTGATGCACCTGTACTGACCTCGCCTTCTGGATGATAGCGGGGTGAACAGGCAGTGGTTCGGGTGGTTGATGTCCTTGATGATCTTTATGGCCTTCCTGTAACATCGGGTGGTGTAGGTGTCCTGGAGGGCAGGTAGTTTGCCCCGGTGATGCGTTGTGCAGACCTCACTACCCTCTGGAGAGCCTTACGATTGAGGGCGGAGCAGTTGCCGTACCAGGCGGTGATACAGCCCGCCAGGATGCTCTCGATTGTGCATCTGTAGAAGTTTGTGAGTGCTTTTGGTGACAAGCCGAATTTCTTCAGCCTCCTGAGGTTGAAGAGGCGCTGCTGCGCCTTCTTCACGACGCTGTCAGTGTGAGTGGACCAATTCAGTTTGTCTGTGATGTGTATGCCGAGGAACTTAAAACTTGCTACCCTCTCCACTACTGATCCATCGATGTGGATAGGGGGTGTTCCCTCTGCTGTTTCCTGAAGTCCACAATCATCTCCTTAGTTTTGTTGACGTTGAGTGTGAGGTTATTTTCCTGACACCACACTCCGAGGGCCCTCACCTCCTCCCTGTAGGCCGTCTCGTCGTTGTTGGTAATCAAGCCTACCACTGTTGTGTCGTCCGCAAACTTGATGATTGAGTTGGAGGCGTGCATGGCCACGCAGTCGTGGGTGAACAGGGAGTACAGGAGAGGGCTCAGAACGCACCCTTGTGGGGCCCCGTGTTGAGGATCAGCGGGGGAGGAGATGTTGTTGCCTACCCTCACCACCTGTGGGCGGCCCGTCAGGAAGTCCAGTACCCAGTTGCACAGGGCGGGGTCGAGACCCAGGGTCTCGAGCTTGATGACGAGCTTGGAGGGTACTATGGTATTGAATGCCGAGCTGTAGTCGATGAACAGCATTCTCACATAGGTATTCCTCTTGTCCAGGTGGGTTAGGGCAGTGTGCAGTGTGGTTGAGATTGCATCGTCTGTGGACCTATTTGGGCGGTAAGCAAATTGGAGTGGGTCTAGGGTGTCAGGTAGGGTGGAGGTGATATGGTCCTTGACTAGTCTCTCAAAGCACTTCATGATGACGGAAGTGAGTGCTACGGGCGGTAGTCGTTTAGCTCAGTTACCTTAGCTTTCTTGGGAACAGGAACAATGGTGGCCCTCTTGAAGCATGTGGGAACAGCAGACTGGTATAGGGATTGATTGAATATGTCCGTAAACACACCGGCCAGCTGGTCTGCGCATGCTCTGAGGGCGTGGCTGGGGATGCCGTCTGGGCCTGCAGCCTTGCGAGGGTTAACACGTTTAAATGTCTTACTCACCTCGGCTGCAGTGAAGGAGAGACCGCATGTTTTCGTTGCAGGCCGTGTCAGTGGCACTGTATTGTCCTCAAAGCGGGCAAAAAGTGATTTAGTCTGCCTGGGAGCAAGACATCCTGGTCCGTGACTGGGCTGGGTTTCTTCTTGTAGTCCGTGATTGACTGTAGACCCTGCCACATGCCTCTTGTGTCTGAGCCATTGAATTGAGATTCCACTTTGTCTCTGTACTGACGCTTAGCTTGTTTAATAGCCTTGCGGAGGGAATAGCTGCATTGTTTATATTCGGACATATTACCAGACACCTTGCCCTGATTAAAAGCAGTGGTTCGCGCTTTCAGTTTCACGCGAATGCTGCCATCAATCCAAGGTTTCTGGTTTGGGAATGTTTTTATCGTTGCTATGGGAACGACATCTTCGACGCACGTTCTAATGAACTCGCACACCGAATCAGCGTATTCGTCAATATTTCCATCTGACGCAATACGAAACATGTCCCAGTCCACGTGATGGAAGCAGTCTTGGAGTGTGGAGTCAGCTTGGTCTGACCAGCGTTGGACAGACCTCAGCGTGGGAGCCTCTTGTTTTAGTTTCTGCCTGTAGGCAGGGATCAGCAAAATGGAGTCGTGGTCAGCTTTTCCGAAAGGGGGGGCGGGGCAGGGCCTTATATGCGTCGCGGAAGTTAGAGTAACAATGATCCAAGGTTTTACCACCCCTGGTTGCGCAATCGATATGCTGGTAAAATTTAATGAGTCTTGTTTTCAGATTAGCTTTGTTAAAATCCCCAGCTACAATGAATGCAGCCTCCGGATAAATGGTTTCCAGTTTGCAAAGAGTTAAATAAAGTTCGTTCAGAGCCATCGATGTGTCTGCTTGGGGGGGGATATATACGGCTGTGATTATAATCGAGGAGAATTCTCTTGGAAGATAATGCGGTCTACATTTGATTGTGAGGAATTCTAAATCAGGTGAACAGAAGGATTTGAGTTCCTGTATGTTTCCTTCATCACACCATGTCTCGTTAGTCATGAGGCATACGCCCCCGCCACTCTTCTTACCAGAAAGATGTTTGTTTCTGTCGGCGCGATGCGTGGAGAAACCCGTTGGCTGCACCGCCTCGGATAGCGTCTTCCCAGTAAGCCATGTTTCTGTGAAGCAGAGAACGTTGCAGTCTCTGATGTCCCTCTGGAATGCTACCCTTGCTCGGATTTCGTCAACCTTGTTGTCAAGAGACTGGACATTGGCAAGAAGAATGCTGGGGAGTGGTGCGCGATGTGCCCTTTTTCGGAGTCTGACCAGAACACCGCCTCGTTTCCCTCTTTTTCGGAGTCGTTTCCTTGGGTCGCTGCATGCGATCCATTCCGTTGTCCTGTTTGTAAGGCAGAACACCGGATCCGCGTCGCGGAAAACATATTCTTGGTCGTACTGATGGTGAGTTGGCGCTGATCTTATATTCAGTAGTTCTTCTCGACTGTATGTAATGAAACCTAAGATGACCTGGGGTACTAATGTAAGAAATAACACGTAAAAAAAACAAAAAACTGCATAGTTTCCTAGGAACGCGAAGCGAGGCGGCCATCTCAGTCGGCGCCGGAAGTACCGGGGGGTAGGGGTTAGTGCTTCTGAGATTAGGGGTAGGGATGGGTGCTTCTGAGATGAGGGGTAGGGGTTAGTGCTTCTGAGATTAGCGGTAGGGATGGGTGCTTCTGAGATGAGGGGTAGGGATGGGTGCTTCTGAGATTAGGGGTAGGGATGGGTGCTTCTGAGAGTAGGGGTAGGGATGGGTGCTTCTGAGATTAGGGGTAGGGATGGGTGCTTCTGAGATTAGGGGTAGGGGTTAGTGCTTCTGAGATTAGGGGTAGGGGTTAGTGCTTCTGAGATTAGGGGTAGGGATGGGTGCTTCTGAGATTAGGGGTAGAGATTAGTGCTTCTGAGATTGGTGGTAGGGATGGGAGCTTCTGAGATATGGGGGTAGGGGTTAGTGCTTCTGAGATTAGGGGTAGGGATGGGTGCTTCTGAGATTAGGGGTAGAGATTAGTGCTTCTGTGATTAGGGGTAGGGATGGGTGCTTCTGAGATTAGGGGTAGGGGTTAGTGCTTCTGAGATTAGGGGTAGGGATTAGTGCTTCTGAGATTAGGGGTAGGGATGGGTGCTTCTAAGATTAGGGGTAGGGATTAGTGCTTCTGAGATTAAGGGTAGGGATTAGTGCTTCTGAGATTAGGGGTAGAGATTAGTGCTTCTGAGATTAGGGGTAGGGATGGGTGCTTCTGAGATTAGGGGTAGGGATGGGTGCTTCTGAGATTAGGGGTAGGGATTAGTGCTTCTGAGATTAGGGGTAGGGATTAGGGGTGCTTCTGAGATTAGGGGTTAGTGCTTCTGAGATTAGGGGTAGGGGTTAGTGCTTCTGAGATTAGGGGTAGGGATGGGTGCTTCTGAGATTAGGGGTAGGGATGGGTGCTTCTGAGATTAGGGGTAGGGTAGGCCTATTCATTAGAATTGTTGTAATATTTGGGATAAGGAAATACACTGAACAAAAGATTAACACAACATGTAAAGTGTTGGTCCCATGTTTCATGAGCTGAAATAAAAGATCCCAGAAATATTCCATACGCACAAGAATCTTATTTCTCTCAAATGTTGTGCACAAATGTGTTTATATCCCTGTTAGTGAGCATTTCTCCTTTACCAAGATAATCCATCCGCCTGACAGGTGCGGCATAAGGCCACTAAAATGTGCAGTTTTGTCACACGACACAATCCCAAAGATGTTTCAAGTTTTGAGGGAGCGTGCAATTGCTATGCTGACTTAAGGAAGGTTCTCCAGAGCTGTTGCCAGAACATTTAATGTTTATTTCTCTACTATAAGCCGCCTCCGACGTCATTTTAGGGATTTTGGCATTACGTCCAACCGGCCTCACAAACACAGGCCAAGTGTAAACACCTCAGCCCAGGACCTCCACATCTGGTTTCTTCACCGACGCGGCAATCGTCTGAGACCAGCCACCTGGATAGCTGATGAAACTGTGGGTTTGTCTGAGACCAGCCACCCAGATAGCTGATGAAACTGTGGGTTTGTCTGAGACCAGCCACCCAGACAGCTGATGAAACTGTGGGTTTGTCTGAGACCAGCCACCCGGATAGCTGATGAAACTGTGGGTTTGTCTGAAGAACCCTGGACAAACTGTCAGCTGATGAAACTGTGGGTTTGTCCCCACCAGGTCGTGTCTGAGACCAGCCACCCGGACAGCTGATGAAACTGTGTTTTGTCTGTGACCAGCTGATGCTGATGAAACTGTGGGTTTGTCTGAGACCAGCCACCCGCATTGCATTTTATCAATGCATTGATGAAACTGGGATCCTGAGATTGATTGTCTGAGACCAGCCACAACCGGACAGCTGATGAAACTGTGGGTCTGTGCACAATTCCTGGAAGCTGATAAATGTCTTTGGCCTGCATATTTCCCTAGACGCCACCCATTCAGCATGTTTGGGATGTCTGAGACCAGCCACCCGGATCCAGCTGATGAAGTCTGGGGTTTGTCTGAGACAAGCCACCCACAGCCATGAAAGGGGGTTTGTCTGAGACCAGCCACCCGGACAGCTGATGAAGAGGAGGGGGACGATATTGCACAGCCATTGAAGAGGATGTCTGGACAAACTGTCAGAAGAGGAGTCTCAGGGAAGCTCATGCCATTGAAGTGCTCGTTGTCCCCACCAGGGTCGTGACCTGACTGCAGTTCAGCGCCATAACAGACTTCAGAGGGGAAATGCTCACCTTGAAGATGGCCTCTGGAGAAGTGTGCTCTTCACCGATGAATCCACAGCCATTGAAGAGGGCAGATGGCAGACAGTGTGTATTGTGCCGTGTGAAGGCGAGATGTTTGTTGATGTCAACGTTGTGAACAGCGTGCCTCACGGAGAGCGGTGTGGTTATGGTATTGGGGCAGGCGTACAGCCGTTGAAGGACAACCAACGCAATTGCATTTGATCAATGGCAAGAGGAGTGAATGCATAGAAGATACTGGGACAAAGATCCTGAGATCAACAAGATGATTGGTCGTGTCATTCATCCGCTGCCATCAACTCGTGTTACAGCATCATAGTGCACGGCCCCATGTCGCAAAATAGGCTCTGTGCACAATTCCTGGAAGCTGTAAATGTCTCATGGCCTGCATATTTCCCCAGATTACGTCACCCATTCAGCATGTTTGGGATGCTCTGGATCGACGTGTACCACAGCTTGTTCCAAAGAGCCTCCCTGCTCAATAAATCCAGCCATTTCTGGGGAGTTTCTGACAGTCATTGAAGAGGGGAGTGGGGACAACATTCCAGGTGGAGGGAGGGAGGGGACAACCAACTGGAGTGATCAACAGCTATGTGAAGGGAGATGGGGAGGGAGGGGAGGGAGGAGGTGTTTCACTGCCATGAGGCAAATGATCACACCAGATACTGACTGGAGGTGTCTCTGATTCCACAGCGGTTTTACCATTGATACTGACTGGTTTTACTGTATCCACTACCAGACACTACTGGTTTACTCTGATCCAACACCCCTACACACTACTATTTTAAAGGTATAGCTAGCTACTGAACTGCACACTACTGTTTTACCATGTATAACTCTGTATTCCACAGTCATGTGAAAGCTCACACACTAGATTTGGGCAACTTAGCTATGTTTTAACATTGAGCTGATTTAGCTAACTACTGGAACTCACACTACTGTTTTACCATGTCTGCTAACTACACACTACTGTTTTACCATGTTGCGGTGAGCTAACTTTCCACTGTTTTACCATGAAGCTATAAGCTAACTTCTGTGACCAGTGGGATGTAGCTAACTACACACTTGTCATGGATGGCTAACTTACTGTTTTACCATGTGGGGCTAACTTGACTCACACTTGTTTTACATGGATGGCTGGTTGGTGGTGGTAGGGGGCTAACTACTGGAACTACACACTACTGTTTTACCATGGATGGTGGCTTGGTGGTGGGGGGGGGATGTACCATGTAAATCAAATCAAATCAAATCAAATTTTATTTGTCATACATGGTTAGGATGTTAATGCGAGTGGGGACAACATGTGACTCACAGTCATGTATGGTGGTTGGGACAACATTCCACTGTTTTGAAGAGGATGTTCCTCAGGGTTGTCATGGATGGTGGTTGGTGGTGGTGGGGGGGGATGTGACTCAGGGTTGTCATGGATGGTGGTTGGTGGTGGGGCTAACTACTGGATGTGACTCAGGGTTGTCATGGATGGTGGTTGGTGGTGGGGGGGATGTGACTCACTGTTTTAAATGGATGGTGGTTGGTGGTGGTGGGGTGGGGGGTGTGTAACTACTGTAGAACATGAAATAGGGGGACTTTAATTCAGAGGATGTTACATTCATGAATCACTACATCAGGAAATCATGCAATAATTGACAGGAAATCAGTCACAGTGTCTTTATGACAACCTAACCAAGGAGTTCCTCTTTCTGGTCTGATTTCAACCCTAAATTACATGCTCTTGCTCACGTAATTCAGACACATTTCTGTTTTGGATGCGGGATGGTTCAGGAGGAAATCCGTTGTTTACGTAGCGGTGGCCTATCCTCCACACTGCTTATTGATGAAAGAGCCTCAGCCTGCTTTACCCTGATGAATGTGGAAATTTCAGAAAATTGCATACTGAGAGCTATTCTGGGGAGTTTCTGAGTGACTCAGAGTTGTGAACTTTCATGTTGTGGTGCGGGGGAACTACAGCAGTGGGAGGTGGAGTTGAGGGAGTGGAGGGGGGGCACACTACTGTTGGGAGGTGGAGGGAGTGGAGGGGAGGGGAACTACACACTACTGAGGGGAGGGGTAGGAGGCAGCAGTGGGAGGTGGAGTTGAGGGAGTGGAGGGGAACTACACACTACTGGGAGGTGGAGGGAGCTAACTAGGGGAGGGGAGGGGTTTTACCATGAAGGGGAGGGGAGGGGAGGAGGCAGCAGTGGGAGGTGGAGTTGAGGAGTGGAGGGGGGGGAGCGTTTTAGGTGGAGGGAGTGGAGGGGTGTAGCTAACTACTGAACTACACACTACTGTTTTACCATGTAGCTAACTACTGGAGAGGTAGAGCTAACTACTGGAACTACACACTACTGTTTTACCATGTAGCTGGAGTTAACTACACACTACTGTTTTACCATGTAGCGGTGTAGCTAACTACTGGAACTACACACTACTGTTTTACCATGTGGAGGGCTAACTACTGGAACTACACTCTACGTTTTCTGCAAAAACAAAATATGATAGGGTGAAGTAGGGGATTTTTCTGGAGGCAGCACTGGGAGTAGCTGGAGCTTACTGTTTTACCATGGGAGTGGAGGGGGGAAGGGAGGGAGGAGGTAACACTACCTTTTAACCATACACACTGAGCGGTTTAGCTAACTACTGAAACTACACACTACTGTTTTACCATGTAGCGGTGTAGCTAACTACTGGAACTACACACTACTGTTTTACCATGTAGCGGTGTAGCTAACTACTGGAACTACACACTACTGTTTTACCATGTAGCGGTGTAGCTAACTACTGGAACTACACACTACTGTTTTACCATGTAGCGGAACTAACTACACACTACTGTTTTACCATGTAGAGGTGTAGCTAACTACTGGAACTACACACTACTGTTTTACCATGTAGCGATGTAGCTAACTACTGGAACTACACACTACTGTTTTACCATGTAGCGGTGTAGCTAACTACTGGAACTACACACTACTGTTATACCATGCGGTAGCTAACTACTGGAACTACACACTACTGTTTTACCATGTAGCGGTGTAGCTAACTACTGGAACTACACACTACTGTTTTACCATGTAGCGGTGTAGCTAACTACTGGAACTACACACTACTGTTTTACCATGTAGCGGTGTAGCTAACTACTGGAACTACACACTACTGTTTTACCATGTAGCGGTGTAGCTAACTACTGGAACTACACACTACTGTTTTACCATGCTGTAGCTAACTACTGGAACTACACACTACTGTTTTACCATGTAGCGGTGTAGCTAACTACTGGAACTACACACTACTGTTTTACCATGTAGCCTAACTACTGGAACTACACACTACTGTTTTACCATGTAGTGGTAGCTAACTACTGGAACTACACACTACTGTTTTACCATGTAGCGGTGTAGCTAACTACTGGAACTACACACTACTGTTTTACCATGTAGCGGTGTAGCTAACTACTGGAACTACACACTACTGTTTTACCATGTAGCGGTGTAGCTAACTACTGGAACTACACACTACTGTTTTACCATGTAGCGATAACTACTGGAACTACACACTACTGTTTTACCATGTAGCGGTGTAGCTAACTACTGGAACTACACACTACTGTTTTACCATGTAGCGGTGTAGCTAACTACTGGAACTACACACTACTGTTTTACCATGTAGCGGTGTAGCTAACTACTGGAACTACACACTACTGTTTTACAAAAACAAAATATGATATGCGGTGGTGAACTACTGGAACTACACACTACTGTTTTACCATTATTTTTGTAGCTAACTTACTGAACTACACACTACTGTTTTACCATGTAGCAGTGTAGCTAACTACTGGAACTACACACTACTGTTTTACCATGTAGCGGTGTAGCTAACTACTGGAACTACACACTACTGTTTTACCATGTAGCGGTGTAGCTAACTACTGGAACTACACACTACTGTTTTACCATGTAGCGGTGTAGCTAACTACTGGAACTACACACTACTGTTTTACCATGTAGCGGTGTAGCTAACTACTGGAACTACACACTACTGTTTTACCATGTAGCTAACTACTGGAACTACACACTACTGTTTTACCATGTAGCGGTGTAGCTAACTACTGGAACTACACACTACTGTTTTACCATGTAGCTAGCTAACTACTGGAACTACACACTACTGTTTTACCATGTAGCTAAGCTAACTACTGGAACTACTGGAACACACACTACTGTTTTACCATGTAGCGGTGTAGCTAACTACTGGAACTACACACTACTGTTTTACCATGTAGCGGTGTAGCTAACTACTGAACTACACACTACTGTTTTACCATGTAGCGGTAGCTAGCTAACTACTGGAACTACACACTACTGTTTTACCATGTAGCGGTGTAGCTAACTACTGCCTAACTACACACTACTGTTTTACTACATGTTTTACCATGTAGCTAACTAACTACTGGAACTACACACTACTGTTTTACCATGTAGCGGTGTAGCTAACTACTGGAACTACACACTACTGTTTTACCATGTAGCTAACTACTGGAACTACACACTACTGTTTTACCATGTAGCGGTGTAGCTAACTACTGGAACTACACACTACTGTTTTACCATGTAGCGCTAACTACTGGAACTACACACTACTGTTTTACCATGTAGCGGTGTAGCTAACTACTGGAACTACACACTACTGTTTTACCATGTAGCGGTGTAGCTAACTACTGGAACTACACACTACTGTTTTCTGCTATGAGCACAACTACTGTTTTACCATGTAGCGGTGTAGCTAACTACTGGAACTACACACTACTGTTATACCATGTAGCGGTGTAGCTAACTACTGGAACTACACACTACTGTTTTACCATGTAGCGGTGTAGCTAACTACTGGAACTACACACTACTGTTTTACCATGTAGCGGTGTAGCTAACTACTGGAACTACACACTACTGTTTTACCATGTAGCGATGTAGCTAACTACTGGAACTACACACTACTGTTTTACCATGTAGCGGTGCTAGCTAACTACTGGAACTACACACTACTGTTTTACCATGTAGTGGTGTAGCTAACTACTGGAACTACACACTACTGTTTTACCATGTAGCGATATAGCTAACTACTGGAACTACACACTACTGTTTTACCATTTTTTCGGCATTTGAGCGAGTGTAGCTAACTACTGGAACTACACACTACTGTTTTACCATGTAGCGGTGTAGCTAACTGGCTACACACTACTGTTTTACCATGTAGCGGTGTAGCTAACTACTGGAACTACACACTACTGTTTTACCATGTAGCGGTGTAGCTAACTACTGGACACTACTGTTTTACCATGTAGCGGTGTAGCTAACTACTGGAACTACACACTACTGTTTTACCATGTAGCGGTAGCGAACTGTAGTTTTACCATGTAGCGGTGTAGCTAACTACTGGAACTACACACTACTGTTTTACCATGTAGCGTAGCTAACTACTGGAACTACACACTACTGTTTTACCATGTAGCGGTGCTAACTACTGGAACTACACACTACTGTTTTACCATGTAGCGGTGTAGCTAACTACTGGAACTACACACTACTGTTTTACCATGTAGCGGTGTAGCTAACTACTGGAACTACACACTACTGTTTTACCATGTATAGCTTACACACTACTGTTTTACCATGTAGCGGTGTAGCTAACTACTGGAACTACACACTACTGTTTTACCATATAGCGATATAGCTAACTACACACTACTGTTTTACCATGTAGCGGTGTAGCTAACTACTGGAACTACACACTACTGTTTTACCATGTAGCGGTGTAGCTAACTACTGGAACTACACACTACTGTTTTACCATGTAGCGGTGTAGCTAACTACTGGAACTACACACTACTGTTTTACCATGTAGCGGTGTAGCTAACTACTGGAACTACACACTACTGTTTTACCATGTAGCGGTGTAGCTAACTACTGGAACTACACACTACTGTTTTACCATGTAGCGGTGTAGCTAACTACTGGAACTACACACTACTATTTTACCATGTAGCTAACTACTGGAACTACACACTACTGTTTTACCATGTAGCAGTGTAGCTAACTACTGGAACTACACACTACTGTTTTACCATGTAGCGGTGTAGCTAACTACTGGAACTACACACTACTGTTTTACCATGTAGCGGTGTAGCTAACTACTGGAACTACACACTACTGTTTTACCATGTAGCGGTGTAGCTAACTACTGGAACTACACACTACTGTTTTACCATGTAGCGGTGTAGCCAACTACTGGAACTACACTCTTACGTTTTCTGCAAAAACAAAATATGATATGGGTGAAGTAGGCAATAATTTCCTTTATTTTTTCGGCATTAGACCTGCCTAATTCCTAACACTTGAGACATCGTAACATTTGACCCTAAAGGGATCTGTACTTGCAATTTGTAGTCTCTGACAGATTTACATGTGATAATTTTTTCACAAAGTAGTTTGGATGTAGTGAACTACTTTTTCAAATTAACTTTAGTTAACTAAACTATATTTCTCTCAAGGTTTAGCTTTAGTGTAGTTTCTAATTCTACCAGTAGGAAGTAGTTGGTAGCTTTGGTAAACTATATTTTTAGAGTTGCTTCCTCAACACTCACGTAACAGATTACTTCATACGGTATTTATTTATAAATAAACTAACCTGAACTCTCTCTCTCGCTCTCTCACCCTCTCCCCATCTTCCTCTCCCCTCTCTCTCTCTTTAGCCCATGGTTGATGATGGAGGAGACAGGTCCTCGCATAGCAGACTACTTTGTGGTAGCAGGGCTCACTGACTCCTCCAAGCCCTTAGAGGAGGAACTGCAGCTGGACGATGTTCCTGGTCGCTCTCCCCGCTCGGCCCCTGGTGGCCGGCCCCTGGCCCCCATCACAGACATAGCTGTGGTTATATGCTCACTAGGGGAAGCGGTACAGTAGTACACTACTAGCCTTTTTTTGTTTAGCTTTTAGTTTTTAGCTTTTTGTGAGGTAAAGAAATTCTGGTAAATTTCCCAGGTTTCCCAGGTTTTCCAGAAATCTTAATTGGGTTGGTTTCTCGACTTCCTACTTATCCACTCCTGATTCTGGGATCTTCCATCAAGGATTTCTGGTAAACCTGGTTTGGGAAAGTTACCAGTATGTTTCAACTCTAACTTTCAGCCTTCATAAATCATCATATGTAAAGTTGTTTTTTGATGTACAGAGCTTTGTGATTTCTGCGTTTAATGAAAAAGCACTCTGCAAATTAAACGTTGTCCCCAAAGGTTCTATGCTTTTCAACTTAAACTGAGGATTATTTATGACATTTAGCTAACACCTTTCTTCATCTAGAGTGACTTACAGTCACATGTGTTCATATGGTGGCCCAGGCAGGAATTGAACTCACAATCCTTGGCCTTGCGAGTTCCACACTCCACCAACTGATCCACACAGGACCACACATCCCATAAACCCCGTACCTGCCCTATGAATGTATCGTTGTGATGTTTTTGTCTTTGTGTATAATTATTTATTCCTAGGTTCCTCAGGGTTACACCTGCTTAGAGTCCACCCCGTCTGGTCTGTCTGCAGAGCTGAACGGAGCCAGTCTCCGAGGGCCTCAGATTTACCTCTGCTACAAGAGAGGCCGAGATAAACCTCCTCTCACCGATCTGGGGTCAGTCATCTCCTGCTACTCGCAACACTACACTACTCCTTACCTTGATAAATGCTGGTCTAGGAACAGTTCTTACATGGTCACTCACAGAAACACTACACTAATCCCTAGCTCCATCCCAAATAGCATCCCTAGGGGCCCTGGTCAAAAATAGTGCACTATATAGAGAATAGGGTGCTATTTGGGATGCATCCTAATCCCCTGTTCCTTCTAATACTGACCTGAAATCAGTTATTTTCCTGTGACTTATAACAACACTACACTAATCCTATCACGACCTCCTAGTGCTGGTCTAGGATTAGTACTTATCCTGTTATTCACAGCACAACACTAGTCCCTATTTTTCTAGAAGGACTGGTCTAGGATCTGTACTTAAATGGTCACTCACACCACTAATCCTATAGCAGACTCCTAGGACTGAACGAGGAACAGTTACTGGCCAATCACCCCACACCACTACACCAATGCCCTTTTCCTAAAACGGGTCTAGGAACAGTGCTTCTGCTGTCACTACTACAGCACTCAATCACCTCTTCCATTAGATCTGACCTAGGAGCAGTTCTTCTGCTGTCACACACTACTACAGCACTCAATCACCTCTTCCATTAGATCTGACCTAGGAACAGTGCTTCTGCTGTCACTTACCCAAAACACTACAGCACTCAATCACCTCTTCCATTAGATCTGACCTAGGAACAGTTCTTCCCCGGGTCACTGGCCTATAATCTCACAAAACAACCTTAATCCCATCTCCTACTCCTACCCCTACTGTACAGGGCTGCCTGTCATTTCTGGTGTGGTTGTGTGTTTACCCCTACTGTACAGGGCTGCCTCTGTCATGGCGACCCCTACTGTACAGGGCTGCCTCTGTCATGGTGACCCCTACTGTACAGGGCTGCCTCTGTCATGGTGACCCCTACTGTACAGGGCTGCCTCTGTCTCTGTCATGCCAGTTCTGTCATGGTGACCCCTACTGTACAGGGCTGCCCTCACCCTGTACAGGGCTGCCTCTGTCATGGTGACCCCTACTGTACAGGGCTGTCTCTGTCATGGCGACCCCTACTGTACAGGGCTGTCTCTGTCATGGTGACCCCTACTGTACAGGGCTGTCCTCTGTCATGGCGACTTATCCTACTGTACAGGGCTGCCTCTGTCTGGTCCCTATGTACAGGGCTGATGGTGACCCCTACTGTACAGGGCTGGTCATGGCTACTGTACAGGGCTGCCTCATCTGTCATGGCTCAATCACCCCTACTGTACAGGGCTGCCTCTGTCAGGGGACCCCTACTGTACAGGGCTGCTCTGTCATGGTACTGTACAGGGCCCTCTTCCATGTCACAGTTCTTCCCCGGGTACTGTACAGGGCTGCCAACTCTGTCATGGCGACCCCTACTGTACAGGGCTGCCTCTGTCATGGTGACCCCTACTGTACAGGGCTGCCTCTGTCATGGTGACCCCTACTGTACAGGGCTGCCTCTGTCATGGTGACCCCTACTGTACAGGGCTGCTCTGTCATGGTGACCCCTACTGTCAGGGCTGTCTCTGTGACCCCTACTGTACAGGGCTGCCTCTGTCATGGTGACCCCTACTGTACAGGGCTGCCTCTGTCATGGTGACCCCTACTGTACAGGGCTGCCTCTGTCATGGTGACCCCTACTGTACAGGGCTGCCTCTGTCATGGTGACCCCTACTGTACAGGGCTGCCTCTGTCATCTGTCAGGGCTGCCTCTGTCATGGCGACCCCTACTGTACAGGGCTGCCTCTGTCATGGCGACACCTACTGTACAGGGCTGCCTCTGTCATGGTGACCCCTACTGTACAGGGCTGCCTCTGTCTCTGTCATGGCGACCCCTACTGTACAGGGCTGCCTCTGTCTCTGTCATGGCGACCCCTACTGTACAGGGCTGCCTCTGTCATGGTGACCCCTACTGTACAGGGCTGCCTCTGTCTCTGTCATGGCGACCCCTACTGTACAGGGCTGCCTCTGTCTCTGTCATGGCGACCCCTACTGTACAGGGCTGTCTCTGTCATGGTGACCCCTACTGTACAGGGCTGTCTCTGTCATGGCGACCCCTACTGTACAGGGCTGTCTCTGTCATGGTGACCCCTACTGTACAGGGCTGCCTCTGTCTCTGTCATGGCGACCCCTACTGTACAGGGCTGCCTCTGTCATGGTGACCCCTACTGTACAGGGCTGTCTCTGTCATGGCGACCCCTACTGTACAGGGCTGTCTCTGTCATGGCGACCCCTACTGTACAGGGCTGCCTCTGTCATGGTGACCCCTACTGTACAGGGCTGCCTCTGTCATGGTGACCCCTACTGTACAGGGCTGCCTCTGTCATGGTGACCCCTACTGTACAGGGCTGCCTCTGTCATGGTGACCCCTACTGTACAGGGCTGCCTCTGTCATGGTGACCCCTACTGTACAGGGCTGCCTCTGTCATGGCGACCCCTACTGTACAGGGCTGCCTCAGGGCTGTCATGGTGACCCCTACTGTACAGGGCTGTCTCTGTCATGGTGACCCCTACTGTACAGGGCTGCCTCTGTCTCTGTCATGGCGACCCCTACTGTACAGGGCTGCCTCTGTCATGGTGACCCCTACTGTACAGGGCTGTCTCTGTCATGGCGACCCCTACTGTACAGGGCTGTCTCTGTCATGGCGACCCCTACTGTACAGGGCTGCCTCTGTCATGGTGACCCCTACTGTACAGGGCTGCCTCTGTCATGGTGACCCCTACTGTACAGGGCTGCCTCTGTCATGGTGACCCCTACTGTACAGGGCTGCCTCTGTCATGGTGACCCCTACTGTACAGGGCTGCCTCTGTCATGGTGACCCCTACTGTACAGGGCTGTCTCTGTCATGGCGACCCCTACTGTACAGGGCTGCCTCTGTCATGGTGACCCTACTGTACAGGGCTGCCTCTGTCATGGTGACCCCTACTGTACAGGGCTGCCTCTGTCATGGCGACCCCTACTGTACAGGGCTGCCTCTGTCTCTGTCATGGCGACCCCTACTGTACAGGGCTGCCTCTGTCATGGTGACCCCTACTGTACAGGGCTGCCTCTGTCTCTGTCATGGCGACCCCTACTGTACAGGGCTGCCTCTGTCTCTGTCATGGCGACCCCTACTGTACAGGGCTGTCTCTGTCATGGTGACCCCTACTGTACAGGGCTGTCCTCTGTCATGGCGACCCCTACTGTACAGGGCTGCCTCTGTCATGGTGACCCCTACTGTACAGGGCTGCCTCTGTCTCTGTCATGGCGACCCCTACTGTACAGGGCTGCCTCTGTCATGGTGACCCCTACTGTACAGGGCTGTCTCTGTCATGGCGACCCCTACTGTACAGGGCTGTCTCTGTCATGGTGACCCCTACTGTACAGGGCTGCCTCTGTCATGGTGACCCCTACTGTACAGGGCTGCCTCTGTCATGGTGACCCCTACTGTACAGGGCTGCCTCTGTCATGGTGACCCCTACTGTACAGGGCTGCCTCTGTCATGGTGACCCCTACTGTACAGGGCTGCCTCTGTCATGGTGACCCCTACTGTACAGGGCTGCCTCTGTCATGGCGACCCCTACTGTACAGGGCTGCCTCTGTCATGGTGACCCCTACTGTACAGGGCTGCCTCTGTCATGGCGACCCCTACTGTACAGGGCTGCCTCTGTCATGGTGACCCCTACTGTACAGGGCTGCCTCTGTCATGGTGACCCCTACTGTACAGGGCTGCCTCTGTCATGGTGACCCCTACTGTACAGGGCTGCCTCTGTCATGGCGACCCCTACTGTACAGGGCTGCCTCTGCCTCTGTCATGGTGACCCCTACTGTACAGGGCTGCCTCTGTCATGGTGACCCCTACTGTACAGGGCTGTCTCTGTCATGGCGACCCCTACTGTACAGTGCTGCCTCTATCATGGCGACCCCTACTGTACAGGGCTGCCTCTGTCATGGCGACCCCTACTGTACAGGGCTGCCTCTCTGTCATGGCGACCCCTACTGTACAGGGCTGCCTCTGCCTCTGTCATGGTGACCCCTACTGTACAGGGCTGTCTCTGTCATGGTGACCCCTACTGTACAGGGCTGTCTCTGTCATGGTGACCCCTACTGTACAGAGCTGTCTCTGTCATGGCGACCCCTACTGTACAGGGCTGTCTCTGTCATGGTGACCCCTACTGTACAGGGCTGTCTCTGTCATGGTGACCCCTACTGTACAGGGCTGCCTCTGTCATGGTGACCCCTACTGTACAGGGCTGTCTCTGTCATGGTGACCCCTACTGTACAGGGCTGCCTCTGTCATGGTGACCCCTACTGTACATGGTCATGGTGACCCCTACTGTACAGGGCTGCCTGTCATGGTGACCCTACTGTCATGCTGCGGCGACCCCTACTGTACAGGGCTGCCTCTGTCATGGTGACCCCTACTGTACAGGGCTGCCTCTGTCTCTGTCATGGCGACCCCTACTGTACAGGGCTGCCTCTGTCTCTGTCATGGCGACCCCTACTGTACAGGGCTGTCATGGTGACTACTGTCATGGTGACCCCTACTGTACAGGGCTGTCTCTGTCATGGGACCCCTACTGTACAGGGCTGTCTCTGTCATGGTGACCCCTACTGTACAGGGCTGTCTCTGTCATGGTGACCCCTACTGTACAGGGCTGCCTCTGTCTCTGTCATGGCGACCCCTACTGTACAGGGCTGCCTCTGTCATGGTGACCCCTACTGTACAGGGCTGTCTCTGTCATGGCGACCCCTACTGTACAGGGCTGTCTCTGTCATGGCGACCCCTACTGTACAGGGCTGCCTCTGTCATGGTGACCCCTACTGTACAGGGCTGCCTCTGTCATGGTGACCCCTACTGTACAGGGCTGCCTCTGTCATGGTGACCCCTACTGTACAGGGCTGCCTCTGTCATGGTGACCCCTACTGTACAGGGCTGCCTCTGTCATGGTGACCCCTACTGTACAGGGCTGTCTCTGTCATGGCGACCCCTACTGTACAGGGCTGCCTCTGTCATGGCGACCCCTACTGTACAGGGCTGCCTCTGTCATGGTGACCCCTACTGTACAGGGCTGCCTCTGTCTCTGTCATGGCGACCCCTACTGTACAGGGCTGCCTCTGTCATGGTGACCCCTACTGTACAGGGCTGCCTCTGTCTCTGTCATGGCGACCCCTACTGTACAGGGCTGCCTCTGTCTCTGTCATGGCGACCCCTACTGTACAGGGCTGTCTCTGTCATGGTGACCCCTACTGTACAGGGCTGTCTCTGTCATGGCGACCCCTACTGTACAGGGCTGTCTCTGTCATGGTGACCCCTACTGTACAGGGCTGCCTCTGTCTCTGTCATGGCGACCCCTACTGTACAGGGCTGCCTCTGTCATGGTGACCCCTACTGTACAGGGCTGTCTCTGTCATGGCGACCCCTACTGTACAGGGCTGTCTCTGTCATGGCGACCCCTACTGTACAGGGCTGCCTCTGTCATGGTGACCCCTACTGTACAGGGCTGCCTCTGTCATGGTGACCCCTACTGTACAGGGCTGCCTCTGTCATGGTGACCCCTACTGTACAGGGCTGCCTCTGTCATGGTGACCCCTACTGTACAGGGCTGCCTCTGTCATGGTGACCCCTACTGTACAGGGCTGTCTCTGTCATGGCGACCCCTACTGTACAGGGCTGCCTCTGTCATGGCGACCCCTACTGTACAGGGCTGCCTCTGTCATGGTGACCCCTACTGTACAGGGCTGCCTCTGTCATGGTGACCCCTACTGTACAGGGCTGCCTCTGTCATGGTGACCCCTACTGTACAGGGCTGCCTCTGTCATGGCGACCCCTACTGTACAGGGCTGCCTCTGCCTCTGTCATGGCGACCCCTACTGTACAGGGCTGCCTCTGTCATGGTGACCCCTACTGTACAGGGCTGCCTCTGTCATGGTGACCCCTACTGTACAGGGCTGCCTCTGTCATGGTGACCCCTACTGTACAGGGCTGCCTCTGTCATGGTGACCCCTACTGTACAGGGCTGCCTCTGTCATGGTGACCCCTACTGTACAGGGCTGCCTCTGTCATGGCGACCCCTACTGTACAGTGCTGCCTCTATCATGGCGACCCCTACTGTACAGGGCTGCCTCTGTCATGGCGACCCCTACTGTACAGGGCTGCCTCTGTCTCTATCATGGCGACCCCTACTGTACAGGGCTGCCTCTGCCTCTGTCATGGTGACCCCTATTGTACAGGGCTGTCTCTGTCATGGTGACCCCTACTGTACAGGGCTGTCTCTGTCATGGTGACCCCTACTGTACAGGGCTGTCTCTGTCATGGCGACCCCTACTGTACAGGGCTGTCTCTGTCATGGTGACCCCTACTGTACAGGGCTGTCTCTGTCATGGTGACCCCTACTGTACAGGGCTGCCTCTGTCATGGTGACCCCTACTGTACAGGGCTGTCTCTGTCATGGTGACCCCTACTGTACAGGGCTGCCTCTGTCATGGCGACCCCTACTGTACAGGGCTGCCTCTGCCTCTGTCATGGCGACCCCTACTGTACAGGGCTGCCTCTGTCATGGTGACCCCTACTGTACAGGGCTGCCTCTGTCTCTGTCATGGTGACCCCTACTGTACAGGGCTGTCTCTGTCTCTGTCATGGTGACCCCTACTGTACAGGGCTGTCTCTGTCTCTGTCATGGTGACCCCTACTGTACAGGGCTGTCTCTGTCTCTGTCATGGCGACCCCTACTGTACAGGGCTGCCTCTGTCTCTGTCATGGTGACCCCTACTGTACAGGGCTGCCTCTGTCTCTGTCATGGTGACCCCTACTGTACAGGGCTGCCTCTGTCATGGTGACCCCTACTGTACAGGGCTGCCTCTGTCATGGTGACCCCTACTGTACAGGGCTGCCTCTGTCATGGTGACCCCTACTGTACAGGGCTGCCTCTGTCATGGTGACCCCTACTGTACAGGGCTGCCTCTGTCATGGTGACCCCTACTGTACAGGGCTGCCTCTGCCTCTGTCATGGTGACCCCTACTGTACAGGGCTGCCTCTGTCATGGTGACCCCTACTGTACAGGGCTGCCTCTGTCATGGTGACCCCTACTGTACAGGGCTGCCTCTGTCATGGTGACCCCTACTGTACAGGGCTGCCTCTGTCATGGTGACCCCTACTGTACAGGGCTGTCTCTGTCATGGCGACCCCTACTGTACAGGGCTGCCTCTGTCTCTGTCATGGTGACCCCTACTGTACAGGGCTGCCTCTGTCTCTGTCATGGTGACCCCTACTGTACAGGGCTGCCTCTGTCATGGTGACCCCTACTGTACAGGGCTGCCTCTGTCATGGTGACCCCTACTGTACAGGGCTGCCTCTGTCATGGTGACCCCTACTGTACAGGGCTGCCTCTGTCATGGTGACCCCTACTGTACAGGGCTGCCTCTGTCATGGTGACCCCTACTGTACAGGGACTGTACAGGGGCTGCTCTGCCTCTGTCATGGTGACCCCTACTGTACAGGGCTGCCTCTGTCATGGTGACCCCTACTGTACAGGGCTGCCTCTGTCATGGTGACCCCTACTGTACAGGGCTGCCTCTGTCATGGTGACCCCTACTGTACAGGGCTGTCTCTGTCATGGTGACCCCTACTGTACAGGGCTGCCTCTGCCTCTGTCACGGCGACCCCTACTGTACAGGGCTGCCTCTGTCATGGTGACCCCTACTGTACAGGGCTGCCTCTGTCATGGTGACCCCTACTGTACAGGGCTGCCTCTGCCTCTGTCATGGCGACCCCTACTGTACAGGGCTGCCTCTGTCATGGCGACCCCTACTGTACAGGGCTGCCTCTGTCATGGTGACCCCTACTGTACAGGGCTGCCTCTGTCATGGTGACCCCTACTGTACAGGGCTGCCTCTGTCATGGCGACCCCTACTGTACAGGGCTGCCTCTGTCATGGTGACCCCTACTGTACAGGGCTGCCTCTGCCTCTGTCATGGTGACCCCTACTGTACAGGGCTGCCTCTGTCATGGTGACCCCTACTGTACAGGGCTGCCTCTGTCATGGTGACCCCTACTGTACAGGGCTGCCTCTGTCATGGTGACCCCTACTGTACAGGGCTGCCTCTATCATGGTGACCCCTACTGTACAGGGCTGTCTCTGTCATGGTGACCCCTACTGTACAGGGCTGCCTCTATCATGGTGACCCCTACTGTACAGGGCTGCCTCTGTCATGGTGACCCCTACTGTACAGGGCTGCCTCTATCATGGCGACCCCTACTGTACAGGGCTGCCTCTGTCATGGCGACCCCTACTGTACAGGGCTGCCTCTATCATGGCGACCCCTACTGTACAGGGCTGCCTCTGTCATGGCGACCCCTACTGTACAGTGCTGCCTCTGTCATGGCGACCCCTACTGTACAGTGCTGCCTCTACCTCTGTCATGGCGACCCCTACTGTACAGTGCTGCCTCTGCCTCTATCATGGTGACCCCTACTGTACAGGGCTGCCTCTATCATGGCGACCCCTACTGTACAGGGCTGCCTCTGTCATGGCGACCCCTACTGTACAGTGCTGCCTCTATCATGGTGACCCCTACTGTACAGGGCTGCCTCTGTCATGGTGACCCCTACTGTACAGGGCTGCCTCTGTCATGGTGACCCCTACTGTACAGGGCTGCCTCTGTCATGGGACCCCTACTGTACAGGGCTGCCTCTGTCATGGCGACCCCTACTGTACAGGGCTGCCCTGTCATGGCTACTGTACAGGGCTGCCTCTGTCATGGCGACCCCTACTGTACAGGGCTGCCTCTGTCATGGTGACCCCTCCTGTACAGGGCTGCCTCTGTCTCTGTCATGGTGACCCCTACTGTACAGTGCTGCCTCTATCATGGCGACCCCTACTGTACAGGGCTGCCTCTGTCATGTGACCCCTACTGTACAGGGCTGCCTCTGTCATGGTGACCCCTACTGTACAGGGCTGCCTCTGTCTCTATCATGGCGACCCCTACTGTACAGGGCTGCCTCTGTCTCTATCATGGCGACCCCTACTGTACAGGGCTGCCTCTGCCTCTATCATGGCGACCCCTACTGTACAGGGCTGCCTCTGCCTCTATCATGGTGACCCCTACTGTACAGGGCTGCCTCTGCCTCTATCCTGGTGACCCCTACTGTACAGGGCTGCCTCTGTCTCTATCATGGCGACCCCTACTGTACAGGGCTGCCTCTGTCATGGTGACCCCTACTGTACAGTGCTGCCTCTGCCTCTATCATGGCGACCCCTACTGTACAGGGCTGCCTCTGTCATGGTGACCCCTACTGTACAGGGCTGCCTCTGTCTCTATCATGGCGACCCCTACTGTACAGGGCTGCCTCTGTCATGGTGACCCCTACTGTACAGGGCTGCCTCTGTCATGGTGACCCCTACTGTACAGGGCTGCCTCTGCCTCTGTCATGGTGACCCCTACTGTACAGGGCTGCCTCTGTCATGGTGACCCCTACTGTACAGGGCTGCCTCTGTCATGGTGACCCCTACTGTACAGGGCTGCCTCTGTCATGGTGACCCCTACTGTACAGGGCTGCCTCTATCATGGTGACCCCTACTGTACAGGGCTGTCTCTGTCATGGTGACCCCTACTGTACAGGGCTGCCTCTATCATGGTGACCCCTACTGTACAGGGCTGCCTCTGTCATGGTGACCCCTACTGTACAGGGCTGCCTCTATCATGGCGACCCCTACTGTACAGGGCTGCCTCTGTCATGGCGACCCCTACTGTACAGGGCTGCCTCTATCATGGCGACCCCTAGTGTACAGGGCTGCCTCTGTCATGGCGACCCCTACTGTACAGGGCTGCCTCTATCATGGCGACCCCTAGTGTACAGGGCTGCCTCTGTCATGGCGACCCCTACTGTACAGTGCTGCCTCTGTCATGGCGACCCCTACTGTACAGTGCTGCCTCTACCTCTGTCATGGCGACCCCTACTGTACAGTGCTGCCTCTGCCTCTATCATGGTGACCCCTACTGTACAGGGCTGCCTCTATCATGGCGACCCCTACTGTACAGGGCTGCCTCTGTCATGGCGACCCCTACTGTACAGTGCTGCCTCTATCATGGTGACCCCTACTGTACAGGGCTGCCTCTGTCATGGTGACCCCTACTGTACAGGGCTGCCTCTGTCATGGTGACCCCTACTGTACAGGGCTGCCTCTGTCATGGTGACCCCTACTGTACAGGGCTGCCTCTGTCATGGCGACCCCTACTGTACAGGGCTGCCTCTGTCATGGCGACCCCTACTGTACAGGGCTGCCTCTGTCATGGCGACCCCTACTGTACAGGGCTGCCTCTGTCATGGTGACCCCTCCTGTACAGGGCTGCCTCTGTCTCTGTCATGGTGACCCCTACTGTACAGTGCTGCCTCTATCATGGCGACCCCTACTGTACAGGGCTGCCTCTGTCATGGTGACCCCTACTGTACAGGGCTGCCTCTGTCATGGTGACCCCTACTGTACAGGGCTGCCTCTGTCTCTATCATGGCGACCCCTACTGTACAGGGCTGCCTCTGTCTCTATCATGGCGACCCCTACTGTACAGGGCTGCCTCTGCCTCTATCATGGCGACCCCTACTGTACAGGGCTGCCTCTGCCTCTATCATGGTGACCCCTACTGTACAGGGCTGCCTCTGCCTCTATCCTGGTGACCCCTACTGTACAGGGCTGCCTCTGTCTCTATCATGGCGACCCCTACTGTACAGGGCTGCCTCTGTCATGGTGACCCCTACTGTACAGTGCTGCCTCTGCCTCTATCATGGCGACCCCTACTGTACAGGGCTGCCTCTGTCATGGTGACCCCTACTGTACAGGGCTGCCTCTGTCTCTATCATGGCGACCCCTACTGTACAGGGCTGCCTCTGTCATGGTGACCCCTACTGTACAGGGCTGTCTCTGTCATGGTGACCCCTACTGTACAGGGCTGCCTCTGTCTCTGTCATGGCGACCCCTACTGTACAGGGCTGCCTCTGTCATGGTGACCCCTACTGTACAGGGCTGCTTCTGTCTCTGTCATGGCGACCCCTACTGTACAGGGCTGCCTCTGTCTCTATCATGGCGACCCCTACTGTACAGGGCTGCCTCTGTCATGGTGACCCCTACTGTACAGTGCTGCCTCTGCCTCTATCATGGCGACCCCTACTGTACAGGGCTGCCTCTGTCATGGTGACCCCTACTGTACAGGGCTGCCTCTGTCTCTATCATGGCGACCCCTACTGTACAGGGCTGCCTCTGTCATGGTGACCCCTACTGTACAGGGCTGCCTCTGTCATGGTGACCCCTACTGTACAGGGCTGCCTCTGCCTCTGTCATGGTGACCCCTACTGTACAGGGCTGCCTCTGTCATGGTGACCCCTACTGTACAGGGCTGCCTCTGTCATGGTGACCCCTACTGTACAGGGCTGCCTCTATCATGGTGACCCCTACTGTACAGGGCTGTCTCTGTCATGGTGACCCCTACTGTACAGGGCTGCCTCTATCATGGTGACCCCTACTGTACAGGGCTGCCTCTGTCATGGTGACCCCTACTGTACAGGGCTGCCTCTATCATGGCGACCCCTACTGCACAGGGCTGCCTCTGTCATGGCGACCCCTACTGTACAGGGCTGCCTCTATCATGGCGACCCCTAGTGTACAGGGCTGCCTCTGTCATGGCGACCCCTACTGTACAGTGCTGCCTCTGTCATGGCGACCCCTACTGTACAGTGCTGCCTCTACCTCTGTCATGGCGACCCCTACTGTACAGTGCTGCCTCTGCCTCTATCATGGTGACCCCTACTGTACAGGGCTGCCTCTATCATGGCGACCCCTACTGTACAGGGCTGCCTCTGTCATGGCGACCCCTACTGTACAGTGCTGCCTCTATCATGGTGACCCCTACTGTACAGGGCTGCCTCTGTCATGGTGACCCCTACTGTACAGGGCTGCCTCTGTCATGGTGACCCCTACTGTACAGGGCTGCCTCTGTCATGGTGACCCCTACTGTACAGGGCTGCCTCTGTCATGGCGACCCCTACTGTACAGGGCTGCCTCTGTCATGGCGACCCCTACTGTACAGGGCTGCCTCTGTCATGGCGACCCCTACTGTACAGGGCTGCCTCTGTCATGGTGACCCCTCCTGTACAGGGCTGCCTCTGTCTCTGTCATGGTGACCCCTACTGTACAGTGCTGCCTCTATCATGGCGACCCCTACTGTACAGGGCTGCCTCTGTCATGGTGACCCCTACTGTACAGGGCTGCCTCTGTCATGGTGACCCCTACTGTACAGGGCTGCCTCTGTCTCTATCATGGCGACCCCTACTGTACAGGGCTGCCTCTGTCATGGTGACCCCTACTGTACAGGGCTGCCTCTGTCATGGTGACCCCTACTGTACAGGGCTGCCTCTGCCTCTGTCATGGTGACCCCTACTGTACAGGGCTGCCTCTGTCATGGTGACCCCTACTGTACAGGGCTGCCTCTGTCATGGTGACCCCTACTGTACAGGGCTGCCTCTGTCATGGTGACCCCTACTGTACAGGGCTGCCTCTATCATGGTGACCCCTACTGTACAGGGCTGTCTCTGTCATGGTGACCCCTACTGTACAGGGCTGCCTCTATCATGGTGACCCCTACTGTACAGGGCTGCCTCTGTCATGGTGACCCCTACTGTACAGGGCTGCCTCTATCATGGCGACCCCTACTGTACAGGGCTGCCTCTGTCATGGCGACCCCTACTGTACAGGGCTGCCTCTATCATGGCGACCCCTAGTGTACAGGGCTGCCTCTGTCATGGCGACCCCTACTGTACAGTGCTGCCTCTGTCATGGCGACCCTACTGTACAGTGCTGCCTCTACCTCTGTCATGGCGACCCCTACTGTACAGTGCTGCCTCTGCCTCTATCATGGTGACCCCTACTGTACAGGGCTGCCTCTATCATGGCGACCCCTACTGTACAGGGCTGCCTCTGTCATGGCGACCCCTACTGTACAGTGCTGCCTCTATCATGGTGACCCCTACTGTACAGGGCTGCCTCTGTCATGGTGACCCCTACTGTACAGGGCTGCCTCTGTCATGGTGACCCCTACTGTACAGGGCTGCCTCTGTCATGGTGACCCCTACTGTACAGGGCTGCCTCTGTCATGGCGACCCCTACTGTACAGGGCTGCCTCTGTCATGGCGACCCCTACTGTACAGGGCTGCCTCTGTCATGGCGACCCCTACTGTACAGGGCTGCCTCTGTCATGGTGACCCCTCCTGTACAGGGCTGCCTCTGTCTCTGTCATGGTGACCCCTACTGTACAGTGCTGCCTCTATCATGGCGACCCCTACTGTACAGGGCTGCCTCTGTCATGGTGACCCCTACTGTACAGGGCTGCCTCTGTCATGGTGACCCCTACTGTACAGGGCTGCCTCTGTCTCTATCATGGCGACCCCTACTGTACAGGGCTGCCTCTGTCTCTATCATGGCGACCCCTACTGTACAGGGCTGCCTCTGCCTCTATCATGGCGACCCCTACTGTACAGGGCTGCCTCTGCCTCTATCATGGTGACCCCTACTGTACAGGGCTGCCTCTGCCTCTATCCTGGTGACCCCTACTGTACAGGGCTGCCTCTGTCTCTATCATGGCGACCCCTACTGTACAGGGCTGCCTCTGTCATGGTGACCCCTACTGTACAGTGCTGCCTCTGCCTCTATCATGGCGACCCCTACTGTACAGGGCTGCCTCTGTCATGGTGACCCCTACTGTACAGGGCTGCCTCTGTCTCTATCATGGCGACCCCTACTGTACAGGGCTGCCTCTGTCATGGTGACCCCTACTGTACAGGGCTGTCTCTGTCATGGTGACCCCTACTGTACAGGGCTGCCTCTGTCTCTGTCATGGCGACCCCTACTGTACAGGGCTGCCTCTGTCATGGTGACCCCTACTGTACAGGGCTGCTTCTGTCTCTGTCATGGCGACCCCTACTGTACAGGGCTGCCTCTGTCATGGTGACCCCTACTGTACAGGGCTGCCTCTGTCATGGTGACCCCTACTGTACAGGGCTGCCTCTGCCTCTGTCATGGCGACCCCTACTGTACAGGGCTGCCTCTGTCATGGCGACCCCTACTGTACAGGGCTGCCTCTGTCATGGCGACCCCTACTGTACAGGGCTGCCTCTGTCATGGTGACCCCTACTGTACAGGGCTGCCTCTGCCTCTGTCATGGTGACCCCTACTGTACAGGGCTGCCTCTGTCATGGTGACCCCTACTGTACAGGGCTGCCTCTATCATGGTGACCCCTACTGTACAGGGCTGTCTCTTTCATGGTGACCCCTACTGTACAGGGCTGTCTCTGTCATGGCGACCCCTACTGTACAGGGCTGCCTCTGTCATGGTGACCCCTCCTGTACAGGGCTGCCTCTGTCTCTGTCATGGTGACCCCTACTGTACAGTGCTGCCTCTATCATGGCGACCCCTACTGTACAGGGCTGCCTCTGTCATGGTGACCCCTACTGTACAGGGCTGCCTCTGTCATGGTGACCCCTACTGTACAGGGCTGCCTCTGTCTCTATCATGGCGACCCCTACTGTACAGGGCTGCCTCTGTCTCTATCATGGCGACCCCTACTGTACAGGGCTGCCTCTGCCTCTATCATGGCGACCCCTACTGTACAGGGCTGCCTCTGCCTCTATCATGGTGACCCCTACTGTACAGGGCTGCCTCTGCCTCTATCCTGGTGACCCCTACTGTACAGGGCTGCCTCTGTCTCTATCATGGCGACCCCTACTGTACAGGGCTGCCTCTGTCATGGTGACCCCTACTGTACAGTGCTGCCTCTGCCTCTATCATGGCGACCCCTACTGTACAGGGCTGCCTCTGTCATGGTGACCCCTACTGTACAGGGCTGCCTCTGTCTCTATCATGGCGACCCCTACTGTACAGGGCTGCCTCTGTCATGGTGACCCCTACTGTACAGGGCTGTCTCTGTCATGGTGACCCCTACTGTACAGGGCTGCCTCTGTCTCTGTCATGGCGACCCCTACTGTACAGGGCTGCCTCTGTCATGGTGACCCCTACTGTACAGGGCTGCTTCTGTCTCTGTCATGGCGACCCCTACTGTACAGGGCTGCCTCTGTCATGGTGACCCCTACTGTACAGGGCTGCCTCTGTCATGGTGACCCCTACTGTACAGGGCTGCCTCTGCCTCTGTCATGGCGACCCCTACTGTACAGGGCTGCCTCTGTCATGGCGACCCCTACTGTACAGGGCTGCCTCTGTCATGGCGACCCCTACTGTACAGGGCTGCCTCTGTCATGGTGACCCCTACTGTACAGGGCTGCCTCTGCCTCTGTCATGGTGACCCCTACTGTACAGGGCTGCCTCTGTCATGGTGACCCCTACTGTACAGGGCTGCCTCTATCATGGTGACCCCTACTGTACAGGGCTGTCTCTTTCATGGTGACCCCTACTGTACAGGGCTGTCTCTGTCATGGCGACCCCTACTGTACAGGGCTGCCTCTGTCATGGTGACCCCTCCTGTACAGGGCTGCCTCTGTCTCTGTCATGGTGACCCCTACTGTACAGTGCTGCCTCTATCATGGCGACCCCTACTGTACAGGGCTGCCTCTGTCATGGTGACCCCTACTGTACAGGGCTGCCTCTGTCATGGTGACCCCTACTGTACAGGGCTGCCTCTGTCTCTATCATGGCGACCCCTACTGTACAGGGCTGCCTCTGTCTCTATCATGGCGACCCCTACTGTACAGGGCTGCCTCTGCCTCTATCATGGCGACCCCTACTGTACAGGGCTGCCTCTGCCTCTATCATGGTGACCCCTACTGTACAGGGCTGCCTCTGCCTCTATCCTGGTGACCCCTACTGTACAGGGCTGCCTCTGTCTCTATCATGGCGACCCCTACTGTACAGGGCTGCCTCTGTCATGGTGACCCCTACTGTACAGTGCTGCCTCTGCCTCTATCATGGCGACCCCTACTGTACAGGGCTGCCTCTGTCATGGTGACCCCTACTGTACAGGGCTGCCTCTGTCTCTATCATGGCGACCCCTACTGTACAGGGCTGCCTCTGTCATGGTGACCCCTACTGTACAGGGCTGTCTCTGTCATGGTGACCCCTACTGTACAGGGCTGCCTCTGTCTCTGTCATGGCGACCCCTACTGTACAGGGCTGCCTCTGTCATGGTGACCCCTACTGTACAGGGCTGCTTCTGTCTCTGTCATGGCGACCCCTACTGTACAGGGCTGCCTCTGTCATGGTGACCCCTACTGTACAGGGCTGCCTCTGTCATGGTGACCCCTACTGTACAGGGCTGCCTCTGCCTCTGTCATGGCGACCCCTACTGTACAGGGCTGCCTCTGTCATGGCGACCCCTACTGTACAGGGCTGCCTCTGTCATGGCGACCCCTACTGTACAGGGCTGCCTCTGTCATGGTGAC
Source organism: Oncorhynchus nerka (assembly GCF_034236695.1). Taxonomy (NCBI): domain Eukaryota; kingdom Metazoa; phylum Chordata; class Actinopteri; order Salmoniformes; family Salmonidae; genus Oncorhynchus; species Oncorhynchus nerka. Next base: position 1,851,954 of record NC_088412.1, read on the forward strand.
CCCTACTGTACAGGGCTGCCTCTGCCTCTGTCATGGTGACCCCTACTGTACAGGGCTGCCTCTGTCATGGTGACCCCTACTGTACAGGGCTGCCTCTATCATGGTGACCCCTACTGTACAGGGCTGTCTCTTTCATGGTGACCCCTACTGTACAGGGCTGCCTCTATCATGGTGACCCCTACTGTACAGGGCTGCCTCTGTCATGGTGACCCCTACTGTACAGGGCTGCCTCTATCATGGCGACCCCTACTGTACAGTGCTGCCTCTGCCTCTGTCATGGCGACCCCTACTGTACAGTGCTGCCTCCGTCATGGTGACCCCTACTGTACAGTGCTGCCTCTGCCTCTATCATGGCGACCCCTACTGTACAGGGCTGCCTCTGTCATGGCGACCCCTACTGTACAGTGCTGCCTCTGCCTCTATCATGGTGACCCCTACTGTACAGGGCTGCCTCTATTATGGCGACCCCTACTGTACAGGGCTGCCTCTGTCATGGCGACCCCTACTGTACAGTGCTGCCTCTATCATGGTGACCCCTACTGTACAGGGCTGCCTCTGTCATGGTGACCCCTACTGTACAGGGCTGCCTCTGTCATGGTGACCCCTACTGTACAGGGCTGCCTCTGTCATGGCGACCCCTACTGTACAGTGCTGCCTCTGCCTCTATCATGGTGACCCCTACTGTACAGGGCTGCCTCTATTATGGCGACCCCTACTGTACAGGGCTGCCTCTGTCATGGCGACCCCTACTGTACAGTGCTGCCTCTATCATGGTGACCCCTACTGTACAGGGCTGCCTCTGTCATGGTGACCCCTACTGTACAGGGCTGCCTCTGTCATGGTGACCCCTACTGTACAGGGCTGCCTCTGTCATGGTGACCCCTACTGTACAGGGCTGCCTCTGCCTCTGTCATGGCGACCCCTACTGTACAGGGCTGCCTCTGTCATGGCCACCCCTACTGTACAGGGCTGCCTCTGTCATGGCGACCCCTACTGTACAGGGCTGCCTCTGTCATGGTGACCCCTACTGTACAGGGCTGCCTCTGCCTCTGTCATGGTGACCCCTACTGTACAGGGCTGCCTCTGTCATGGTGACCCCTACTGTACAGGGCTGCCTCTATCATGGTGACCCCTACTGTACAGGGCTGTCTCTTTCATGGTGACCCCTACTGTACAGGGCTGCCTCTATCATGGTGACCCCTACTGTACAGGGCTGCCTCTGTCATGGTGACCCCTACTGTACAGGGCTGCCTCTATCATGGCGACCCCTACTGTACAGTGCTGCCTCTGCCTCTGTCATGGCGACCCCTACTGTACAGTGCTGCCTCTGTCATGGTGACCCCTACTGTACAGTGCTGCCTCTGCCTCTATCATGGCGACCCCTACTGTACAGGGCTGCCTCTGTCATGGCGACCCCTACTGTACAGTGCTGCCTCTGCCTCTATCATGGTGACCCCTACTGTACAGGGCTGCCTCTATTATGGCGACCCCTACTGTACAGGGCTGCCTCTGTCATGGCGACCCCTACTGTACAGTGCTGCCTCTATCATGGTGACCCCTACTGTACAGGGCTGCCTCTGTCATGGTGACCCCTACTGTACAGGGCTGCCTCTGTCATGGTGACCCCTACTGTACAGGGCTGCCTCTGTCATGGTTCCACTGGATGTCATAAGGTGAAAGCACCAATTTGTAAGTCGCTCTGGATAAGAGCGTCTGCTAAATGACTTAAATGTAAATGTGACCCCTACTGTACAGGGCTGTCTCTGTCATGGTGACCCCTACTGTACAGGGCTGCCTCTGTCATGGCGACCCCTACTGTACAGGGCTGCCTCTGCCTCTGTCATGGCGACCCCTACTGTACAGGGCTGCCTCTGTCATGGTGACCCCTACTGTACAGGGCTGCCTCTGTCATGGTGACCCCTACTGTACAGGGCTGCCTCTGTCATGGTGACCCCTACTGTACAGGGCTGCCTCTGTCATGGTGACCCCTACTGTACAGTGCTGCCTCTATCATGGCGACCCCTACTGTACAGGGCTGCCTCTGTCATGGCGACCCCTACTGTACAGGGCTGCCTCTGTCTCTATCATGGCGACCCCTACTGTACAGGGCTGCCTCTGCCTCTGTCATGGTGACCCCTACTGTACAGGGCTGCCTCTGCCTCTGTCATGGTGACCCCTACTGTACAGGGCTTCCTCTGTCAGGGTGACCCCTACTGTACAGGGCTACCATGATAGGCTAGGCTAGGCTAGGCTTGGCTCAGCTGTGTATTGTGAATCAGCCTCTATCATGGTGACCCCTACTGTACAGGGCTGCCTCTATCATGGTGACCCCTACTGTACAGGGCTGCCTCTGTCATGGCGACCCCTACTGTACAGGGCTGGTTCAGATATTTTCTGTGCAGCAAAAATGGCCGTGACCCAATCCAAAGGCAGCATCCAATGGCTGTGTCCCAATCCAAAGGCAGCATCCAATGACTGTGTCCCAATCCAAAGGTAGCATCCAATGGGGTATAAGTAACCAGTCCAGGCCAGTACAGCTAGACTAGGCTAGGCTTGTCTAGGCTTGGCTTGGCTAGGCTAGGCTAGGCTTGGCTTGGCTAGGATAGGATAGGTTAGGCTAGGCTAGGCTAGGCTTGTCTAGGCTTGGCTTGGCTAGGCTAGGCTAGGATAGGTTAGGCTAGGCTAGGCTAGGCTAGGCTAGGCTAGGTTGGCTTGGCTAGGCTAGTATAGGATAGGTTAGGCTAGGCTAGGCTAGACTTGGCTTGGCTTGGCTAGGCTAGGATAGGTTAGGCTAGGCTAGGCTAGGCTTGGCTCAGCTGTGTATTGTGAATCAGTCCTAACGTTTCCTCCTCTGTCTCCTCTCAGGGTTCTGTATGAGTGGAAGGAGAAGCTGAAGCCTGGCTGTCACATCGTCCAAACCACTCCCTCTGGTCGCCCTGCCAACATCAGTAGCTCCTCCTCCCAGCGCATCTACATCACCTATCGCCGCTCCCCGCAGAGCCAGCCGCACACGTCATTGGCTGTCACAGATGTCTGCATCATCATCCCGGGCAAAGGGGAGACGCCCCCTCACACCTTCTGCAAGGTGGACAAGAACCTCAACAGTAGTATGGTGAGCAGAATCAACCCATACAATACTATACAATACAATACTATACTATACAATACAATACTATAGAATACAATACTATACAATACTATACAATACAATACAATACTATACAATACTATACAATACAATACTATGCAATACAATACAATACCATACTATACAATACAATACAATACAATACAACACTATACAATACAATACAATACAATATTATACTATACAATACAATACTATACAATACAATACAGTACAGTACAATACTATACTATAGAATACAATACTATACAATACAATACTATACAATACTATACAATACTATACAATACAATACGATACTATACAATACAATACTGTACAATACTATACAATACAATACTATACAATACAATACTATACTATACAATACGATGCAATACTATACAATACAATACTATACAATACAATACTATACAATACTGTAGAATACAATACAATACAATACTATACAATACAATACTATACTATACTATACAATACTGTACAATACTATACAATACAATACTATACAATACAATACAATACTATACAATACTGTACTATACTATACAATACAATACTATACAATACAATACAATACTGTACTATACACTACAATACTATACTATACTATACAATACAATACAGTACAATACAATACTATACAATACTATACAATACAATACAATACTATACAATACAATACTATGTTACACAATACAATACTGTACAATACTATACTGTACAATACAATACAATACTATACAATACAATACTGTACAATACTATACAATACAATACTATACTATACTATACTATACTATGCAATACTATACAATACTATACAATACAATACAATACTATACAATACTATACAATACAATACTATAGTATACACTACAATACAATACAGTACAATACAGTACAATACTATACAATACAATACTATACTATACAATACAATACTATACAATACAATAAAATACAATGCTATACTATACAATACTATACAATACAATACAATACTATACAATACAATACTATCCTATAGTATACTATACAATACAAAACGATACTATAGAAGACAAGGGGTGGGCTCAGGTTGCTGGTCCATCGATAATGTTAACACTGGGCTCAGGTTGCTGGTCCATCGATAATGTTAACACTGAACTCAGGTTGCTGGTCCATATCTATAACATTAACACTGGACTCAGGTTGCTGGTCCATATCTATAACATTAACACTGGGCTTAGGTTGCTGGTCCATATCTATAACATTAACACTGGACTCAGGTTGCTGGTCCATATCTATAACATTAACACTGGACTCAGGTTGCTGGTCCATATCTATAACATTAACACTGAACTCAGGTTGCTGGTCCATATCTATAACATTAACACTGGACTCAGGTTGCTGGTCTATATCTATAACATTAACACTGGGCTCAGGTTGCTGGTCCATATCTATAACATTAACACTGGACTCAGGTTGCTGGTCCATATCTATAACATTAACACTGGGCTCAGGTTGCTGGTCCATATCTATAACATTAACACTGGACTCAGGTTGCTGGTCCATATCTATAACATTAACACTGAACTCAGGTTGCTGGTCCATATCTATAACATTAACACTGAACTCAGGTTGCTGGTCCATATCTATAACATTAACACTGGGCTTAGGTTGCTGGTCCATATCTATAACATTAACACTGGACTCAGGTTGCTGGTCCATCGATAATGTTAACACTGGGCTCAGGTTGCTGGTCTATATCTATAACATTAACACTGAACTCAGGTTGCTGGTCCATCGATAATGTTAACACTGGGCTCAGGTTGCTGGTCTATATCTATAACATTAACACTGAACTCAGGTTGCTGGTCCATATCTATAACATTAACACTGGGCTTAGGTTGCTGGTCCATATCTATAACATTAACACTGGACTCAGGTTGCTGGTCCATATCTATAACATTAACACTGAACTCAGGTTGCTGGTCCATATCTATAACATTAACACTGAACTCAGGTTGCTGGTCCATCGATAATGTTAACACTGGGCTCAGGTTGCTGGTCCATATCTATAACATTAACACTGGGCTTAGGTTGCTGGTCCATATCTATAACATTAACACTGGACTCAGGTTGCTGGTCCATATCTATAACATTAACACTGGACTCAGGTTGCTGGTCCATATCTATAACATTAACACTGAACTCAGGTTGCTGGTCCATATCTATAACATTAACACTGAACTCAGGTTGCTGGTCCATATCTATAACATTAACACTGAACTCAGGTTGCTGGTCCATATCTATAACATTAACACTGGACTCAGGTTGCTGGTCCATATCTATAACATTAACACTGAACTCAGGTTGCTGGTCCATATCTATAACATTAACACTGAACTCAGGTTGCTGGTCCATCGATAATGTTAACACTGGGCTCAGGTTGCTGGTCCATATCTATAACATTAACACTGGGCTTAGGTTGCTGGTCTATATCTATAACATTAACACTGAACTCAGGTTGCTGGTCCATATCTATAACATTAACACTGGGCTCAGGTTGCTGGTCCATATCTATAACATTAACACTGGACTCAGGTTGCTGGTCCATATCTATAACATTAACACTGGACTCAGGTTGCTGGTCCATATCTATAACATTAACACTGGACTCAGGTTGCTGGTGTATATCTATAACATTAACACTGGACTCAGGTTGCTGGTCCATATCTATAACATTAACACTGGACTCAGGTTGCTGGTCTATATCTATAACATTAACACTGGACTCAGGTTGCTGGTGTATATCTATAACATTAACACTGGACTCAGGTTGCTGGTCCATCGATAATGTTAACACTGGGCTCAGGTTGCTGGTCCATATCTATAACATTAACACTGGACTCAGGTTGCTGGTCTATATCTATAACATTAACACTGAACTCAGGTTGCTGGTCCATATCTATAACATTAACACTGGGCTCAGGTTGCTGGTCCATATCTATAACATTAACACTGGACTCAGGTTGCTGGTCCATATCTATAACATTAACACTGGACTCAGGTTGCTGGTCCATATCTATAACATTAACACTGGGCTTAGGTTGCTGTTCCATTTGCTCTTCTTGTTTAATTTCTTTCATATCTTCCACCTCCTCCTCTTCTTGTTGGTACACTTCATTAAACGTTAGTGGATAAAAGAAATCAAAAGCAACTTTAAAATCATCCATGACGAGCTACAGGTGCTAAGACTAGTAGTTGTAAAAGTTGTAATGGTAAGGGGTTGCTAGGTAACGATGTAAACAATGCCACTTTATATGAACATGACCATGTGTAAGTTGTCTCATATATCATGGGCAGTTAACGTTGGTTAAATAAAGTCCACCTGTGTGCAATCTAAGTGTCACATGATCTATCTCATGATCTCAGTATATACACACCTGTTCTGAAAGGCAGAGTCTGCAACACCACTAAGCAAGGGGCATCACCAAGCAAGCGACACTATGAAGACCAAGGAGCTCTCCAATCAGGTCAGGGACAAAGTTGTGGAGAAGCAATAAAGAGAGAGCAAAGATAACCCTGAAGGAGCTGTTAAACTCCACAGCAGAGATTGGAGTATCTGTCCATTGGACCACTTTAAGCCGTACACTCCACAGAGCTGGGCTTTACGGAAGGGTGGCCAGAAAAAAGCCATCACTTAAAGAAAAAAATAAACAAACACGTTTGGTTTTCGCCAACAGGCATGTGGGAGACTCCCCAAACTTACAGAAGAACGTATTCTGGTCAGATGAGACTAAAATTTAGGTTTTCGCCATCAAGGAAAACGCTATGTCTAGCGCAAACTCAACACCTCTCATCACCCCAAGAACACCATCCCTACAGGGAAGCACGGTGGTGGCAGCATCATGCTGTGGGAATATTTTTCATTGGCAGGGACTGGGAAACTGACCAGAGTTGAAGGAATGACGGATGGCGCTAAATACAGGGAGTTTCTTGAGGGAAACAGTTTGTCTTCCAGAGATTTGAGACCGGTACGGAGGTTCACCTTCCAGCAGGACAATGACCCTAAGCATACTGCTAAAGCAACACTCGAGTGGTTTAAGGGGAAACATTTAAATGTCTTGGAATGGCCTAGTCAAACCCAGACCTCAATCCAATTGAGAATCTGTGGTATGACTTAAAGATTGCTGTACACCAGTGGAACCCATCCAACTTGAAGGAGCTGGAGCAGTTTTGCCTTGAAGAATGGGCAAAGATCCGAGTGGCTAGATGTGCCAAGCTTATAGAGACATACCCCAAGAGACTTGCAGCTGTAATTGCTGCAAAAGGTGGCTCTACAAAGTATTGACTTCTGGGGGGGTGAATAGTCATGCACGCTAAAGTTTTTTTGTTTGTTTGTTTGTTTGTTTGTTTCACAATGCAAAATATCAACAAAAAAAATCAAATGAAACGAACCCCCCCCAAAAAATCTATTTTAATTCCAGGTTGAAAGGCAACAAAATAGGAAAAATTGAGGGGGGGGTGAATACTTTTGCAAGCTACTGTACTTGTACAACCTCACCCTACAGAAACAGAACATTGGCTCCATTCTGGCTCAGACAAGGCTTACTTACGTGGAGTTGACAAGTGGCGTCCCCCAAGGTTACATTATAGGTCCTATGCTTTTCACCAAATACAATGTCCCGAGGAACAACACTAAGTGTACAAAACGTTATGAACACCTTCCTAATAATTGAATTCCACCACCTTTTTGCCCTTAGAACAGCCTCAATTCGTTGGGGCATTGACTATAAAAGGTGTCGAAAGTGTTCCACAGGGATGCTGGCCCATGTTGACTCCAATGCTTCCCACAGCTGTGTCAAGTTGGCTGGATGTCCTTTGGGTGGTGGACCATTCTTGATACACACAGGAGATGATTGAGCGTGAAAAACCCAGCAGCGTTGCAGTTCTTGACACAAACTGGTGCGCCTGGCACCTACTACCATACCCCGTTCAAAGGCACTTAAATATTTTGTCTTGCCCATTCACCCTCTGAATGGCACACATACACAATCAATGTCTCAATTGTCTCAAGGCTTAAAAGTCCTTATTTAACCTGTCTCCTCCCATTCATCTACACTGATTGAAGTTGACTTAACAGGTGACATCAATAAGGGATCATGGCTTTCACCTGGTCAGTTTATGTCAAGGAACAAACAGGCGTTCCTAATGTTTTGTACACTCAGTGTATAACTGTTCTACCTCTAAGGAAACGTCCTCTCACTGTCAACTGCCTTTATTTTCAGCAAACATAACATGTGCAAATATTTGTATGAACATAACAAGATTCAACAACTGAGACATAAACTGAACAAGTTCCACAGACATGTGACTAACAGAAATTGAATAATGTGTCCCTGAACAAAGGGGGAGGGGTGGAGGTAACAGTCAGTATCTGGTGTGGCCACCAGCTGCATTAAGTACTGCAGTTCATCTCCTCCTCATGGACTACACCAGATTTGCCTGTTTGTACTGTGAGATGTTACCCCACTCTTCCACCAAGGCACCTGCAAGTTCCTATACATTTCTGAGGGGAATGGCCCTAGACCTCACCCTCCGATCCAACAGGTCCCAGACATGCTCAATGGGATTGAGATCCGGTCTCTTCACTGGCCATGGCAGAACACTGACATACCTGTCTTGCAAGAAATCACGCACAGAACGAGCAGTATGGCTGGTGGCATTTTCATGCTGGAGGGTCATGTCAGGGTGACTCTGCAGGAAGGGTACCACATGAGGGAGGAGGATGTCTCCCCTGTAATGCACAGAGTTGAGATTTCCTGCAATGACGACAAGCTCAGTTCGATGACGCTGTGACACACCGCCCCAGACCATGACGGACCCTCCATCTCCAAATCGATCCCTCTCCAGAGTACAGGCCTCAGTGTAACGCTCATTCCTTCGACAATAAACGCAAATCCAACCATCACCCCTCGCGAGACAAAACAGTGACTCGTCAGTGATGAGCACTTTTTGCCAGTCCTGTCTGGTCCAGCGACGGTGGGTTTGTGCCCATAGGTGACGTTGTTGCCGGTGATGTCAGGTGAGGACCTGCCTTACAACAGGCCTACAAGCCCTCAGTCCAGCCTCTCTCAGCCTATTGCGGACAGTCTGAGCACTGATGGAGGGATTGTGTGTTCCTGGTGTAACTGGGAAAGTTGATGTTGCCATCCTGTACCTGTCCCGCAGGTGTGATGTTTGGATGTACCGATCCTGTGCAGGTGTTGTTGATCAGCTGTCCTCATAGTGGCCACATCTGCAGTCCACATCTGCAGGCTTCATGCCTCCTTGCAGCATGACTAAGGCACGTTCACGCAGATGAGCAGGGACACTGGGCATCTTTATTTTGGTGTTTTTTCAGAGTCAGTAGAAAGGCCTCTTTAGTGTCCTAAGTTGTCATAACTGTGACCTTAATTGCCTACCGTCTGTAAGCTGTTAGTGTCTTAACGACCGGTCCACAGGTGCATGTTCATTAATTGTTTATGGTTCATTGAACAAGCATGGGAAACAGTGTTTAAACCCTTTACAATGAAGATCTGTGAAGTCATTTGGATTTTTACGAAGTATCTTTGAAAGACAGGGTCCTGAAAAAGGAACGTTTGTTTTTTTGCTGAGTTTATAATGCATTGTCTTTACCCGTTTTACCCGTCTGTTTGTCCATGTCAGTGGGGATCCTCGGTGTACCTGTGTTACAAGAAGTCACTGGCTAAAACCAACACAATCGCATACAACGCAGGTAAAGGACTTGGATTCTCTAATGCACAGACAGTGTAATAGGACAGAATATTAGACAGACAGTGGAATAGGACAGAATATTAGACAGTGTAATAGGACAGAAGAATAGTAGACAGACAGTGTAATAGGACAAAATATTAGACAGTGTAATAGGACAGAATATTAGACAGTGTAATAGGACAGAATATTGAACAGACAGTGGAATAGGACAGAATATTAGACAGTGTAATAGGACAGAAGAATAGTAGACAGTGTAATAGGACATAATATTAGAGTGTAATAGGACAGAATATTGAACAGACAGTGGAATAGGACAGAATAGTAGACAGTGTAATAGGACATAATATTAGAGTGTAATAGGACAGAATATTGAACAGACAGTGTAATAGGACAAAATATTAGACAGTGTAATAGGACAGAATATTAGACAGTGTAATAGGACAGAATATTAGACAGTGTAATAGGACAGAATATTGAACAGACAGTGTAATAGGACAAAATATTAGACAGTGTAATAGGACAGAATATTAGACAGTGTAATAGGACAGAATATTAGACAGTGTAATAGGACAGAATCTTAGACAGACAGTGGAATAGGGCAGAATATTAGACATACAGTGTAATAGGACAGAATATTGAACAGACAGTGGAATAGGACAGAATATTAGACAGTGTAATAGGACAGGATATTAGACAGACAGTGTAATAGGACAGAATATTAGACAGTGTAATAGGACAGAATATTAGACAGACAGTGTAATAGGACAGAATATTGAACAGACAGTGTAATAGGACAGAATATTGAACAAACAGTGTAATAGGACAGAATATTAGACAGACAGTGTAATAGGACAGAATATTAGACAGTGTAATAGGACAGAATATTAGACAGTGTAATAGGACAGGATATTAGACAGACAGTGGAATAGGACAGGATATTAGACAGTGGAATAGGACAGAATATTAGACAGTGTAATAGGACAGAATATTAGACAGACAGTGTAATAGGACAGGATATTAGACAGACAGTGTAATAGGACAGGATATTAGACAGACAGTGGAATAGGACAGGATATTAGACAGTGTAATAGGACAGAATATTAGACAGTGTAATAGGACAGAATATTAGACAGACAGTGTAATAGGACAGAATATTAGACAGACAGTGTAATAGGACAGAATATTAGACAGTGTAATAGGACAGAATATTGAACAGACAGTGTAATAGGACAGGATATTAGACAGTGTAATAGGACAGAATATTAGACAGTGTAATAGGACCGAATATTGAACAGACAGTGTAATAGGACAGAATATTAGACAGTGTAATAGGACAGAATATTGAACAGACAGTGTAATAGGACAGGATATTAGACAGTGTAATAGGACAGAATATTAGACAGTGTAATAGGACAGAATATTAGACAGTGTAATAGGACAGAATATTAGACAGACAGTGTAATAGGACAGAATATTAGACAGACAGTGGAATAGGACAGAATATTAGACAGTGTAGTAGGACAGAATATTAGACATACAGTGTAATAGGACAGGATATTAGACAGACAGTGGAATAGGACAGGATATTAGACAGTGTAATAGGACAGAATATTAGACAGTGTAATAGGACAGAATATTAGACAGTGTAATAGGACAGAATATTGAACAGACAGTGGAATAGGACAGAATATTAGACAGACAGTGTAATAGGACAGAATATTAGACAGTGTAATAGGACAGAATATTAGACAGTGTAATAGGACAGAATATTAGACAGACAGTGTAATAAGACAGAATATTAGACAGTGTAATAGGACAGAATATTAGACAGACAATGTAATAGGACAGAATATTAGACAGACAGTGGAATAGGACAGAATATTAGACAGTGTAATAGGACAGAATATTAGACAGACAGTGTAATAGGACAGAATATTAGACAGACAGTGTAATAGGACAGGATATTAGACAGACAGTGGAATAGGACAGAATATTAGACAGTGTAATAGGACAGAATATTAGACAGTGTAATAGGACAGAATATTGAACAGACAGTGGAATAGGACATAATATTAGACAGACAGTGTAATAGGACAGAATATTAGACAGTGTAATAGGACAGAATATTAGACAGACAGTGTAATAGGACAGACTATTAGACAGACAGTGGAATAGGACAGAATATTAGACAGTGTAATAGGACAGAATATTAGACAGACAGTGTAATAGGACAGAATATTAGACAGACCGTGTAATAGGACAGGATATTAGACAGACAGTGGAATAGGACAGGATATTAGACAGTGTAATAGGACAGAATATTAGACAGTGTAATAGGACAGAATATTAAACAGACAGTGTAATAGGACAGAATATTAGACAGACAGTGTAATAGGACAGAATATTAGACAGACAGTGTAATAGGACAGAATATTAGACAGACTATGTAATAGGACAGGATATTAGACAGTGTAATAGGACAGAATATTAGACAGTGTAATAGGACAGGATATTAGACAGACAGTGGAATAGGACAGGATATTAGACAGTGGAATAGGACAGAATATTAGACAGTGTAATAGGACAGAATATTAGACAGACAGTGTAATAGGACAGGATATTAGACAGACAGTGTAATAGGACAGAATATTAAACAGACAGTGTAATAGGACAGAATATTAGACAGTGTAATAGGACAGAATATTAGACAGACAGTGGAATAGGACAGAATATTAGACAGTGTAATAGGACAGAAGAATAGTAGACAGTGTAATAGGACATAATATTAGAGTGTAATAGGACAGAATATTGAACAGACAGTGGAATAGGACAGAATAGTAGACAGTGTAATAGGACATAATATTAGAGTGTAATAGGACAGAATATTGAACAGACAGTGTAATAGGACAAAATATTAGACAGTGTAATAGGACAGAATATTAGACAGTGTAATAGGACAGAATATTAGACAGTGTAATAGGACAGAATATTGAACAGACAGTGTAATAGGACAAAAAATATTAGACAGTGTAATAGGACAGAATATTAGACAGTGTAATAGGACAGAATATTAGACAGTGTAATAGGACAGAATCTTAGACAGACAGTGGAATAGGCAGAATATTAGACATACAGTGTAATAGGACAGAATATTGAACAGACAGTGGAATAGGACAGAATATTAGACAGTGTAATAGGACAGGATATTAGACAGACAGTGTAATAGGACAGAATATTAGACAGTGTAATAGGACAGAATATTAGACAGACAGTGTAATAGGACAGAATATTGAACAGACAGTGTAATAGGACAGAATATTGAACAAACAGTGTAATAGGACAGAATATTAGACAGACAGTGTAATAGGACAGAATATTAGACAGTGTAATAGGACAGAATATTAGACAGTGTAATAGGACAGGATATTAGACAGACAGTGGAATAGGACAGGATATTAGACAGTGGAATAGGACAGAATATTAGACAGTGTAATAGGACAGAATATTAGACAGACAGTGTAATAGGACAGGATATTAGACAGACAGTGTAATAGGACAGGATATTAGACAGACAGTGGAATAGGACAGGATATTAGACAGTGTAATAGGACAGAATATTAGACAGTGTAATAGGACAGAATATTAGACAGACAGTGTAATAGGACAGAATATTAGACAGACAGTGTAATAGGACAGAATATTAGACAGTGTAATAGGACAGAATATTGAACAGACAGTGTAATAGGACAGGATATTAGACAGTGTAATAGGACAGAATATTAGACAGTGTAATAGGACCGAATATTGAACAGACAGTGTAATAGGACAGAATATTAGACAGTGTAATAGGACAGAATATTGAACAGACAGTGTAATAGGACAGGATATTAGACAGTGTAATAGGACAGAATATTAGACAGTGTAATAGGACAGAATATTAGACAGTGTAATAGGACAGAATATTAGACAGACAGTGTAATAGGACAGAATATTAGACAGACAGTGGAATAGGACAGAATATTAGACAGTGTAGTAGGACAGAATATTAGACATACAGTGTAATAGGACAGGATATTAGACAGACAGTGGAATAGGACAGGATATTAGACAGTGTAATAGGACAGAATATTAGACAGTGTAATAGGACAGAATATTAGACAGTGTAATAGGACAGAATATTGAACAGACAGTGGAATAGGACAGAATATTAGACAGACAGTGTAATAGGACAGAATATTAGACAGTGTAATAGGACAGAATATTAGACAGTGTAATAGGACAGAATATTAGACAGACAGTGTAATAAGACAGAATATTAGACAGTGTAATAGGACAGAATATTAGACAGACAATGTAATAGGACAGAATATTAGACAGACAGTGGAATAGGACAGAATATTAGACAGTGTAATAGGACAGAATATTAGACAGACAGTGTAATAGGACAGAATATTAGACAGACAGTGTAATAGGACAGGATATTAGACAGACAGTGGAATAGGACAGAATATTAGACAGTGTAATAGGACAGAATATTAGACAGTGTAATAGGACAGAATATTGAACAGACAGTGGAATAGGACATAATATTAGACAGACAGTGTAATAGGACAGAATATTAGACAGTGTAATAGGACAGAATATTAGACAGTGTAATAGGACAGAATATTAGACAGACAGTGTAATAGGACAGACTATTAGACAGACAGTGGAATAGGACAGAATATTAGACAGTGTAATAGGACAGAATATTAGACAGACAGTGTAATAGGACAGAATATTAGACAGACCGTGTAATAGGACAGGATATTAGACAGACAGTGGAATAGGACAGGATATTAGACAGTGTAATAGGACAGAATATTAGACAGTGTAATAGGACAGAATATTAAACAGACAGTGTAATAGGACAGAATATTAGACAGACAGTGTAATAGGACAGAATATTAGACAGACAGTGTAATAGGACAGAATATTAGACAGACAGTGTAATAGGACAGGATATTAGACAGTGTAATAGGACAGAATATTAGACAGTGTAATAGGACAGGATATTAGACAGACAGTGGAATAGGACAGGATATTAGACAGTGGAATAGGACAGAATATTAGACAGTGTAATAGGACAGAATATTAGACAGACAGTGTAATAGGACAGGATATTAGACAGACAGTGTAATAGGACAGAATATTAAACAGACAGTGTAATAGGACAGAATATTAGACAGACAGTGGAATAGGACAGAATATTAGACAGTGTAATAGGACAGAAGAATAGTAGACAGTGTAATAGGACATAATATTAGAGTGTAATAGGACAGAATATTGAACAGACAGTGGAATAGGACAGAATAGTAGACAGTGTAATAGGACATAATATTAGAGTGTAATAGGACAGAATATTGAACAGACAGTGTAATAGGACAAAATATTAGACAGTGTAATAGGACAGAATATTAGACAGTGTAATAGGACAGAATATTAGACAGTGTAATAGGACAGAATATTGAACAGACAGTGTAATAGGACAAAATATTAGACAGTGTAATAGGACAGAATATTAGACAGTGTAATAGGACAGAATATTAGACAGTGTAATAGGACAGAATCTTAGACAGACAGTGGAATAGGGCAGAATATTAGACAGTGTAATAGGACAGAATATTAAACAGACAGTGTAATAGGACAGAATATTAGACAGACAGTGGAATAGGACAGAATATTAGACAGTGTAATAGGACAGAAGAATAGTAGACAGTGTAATAGGACATAATATTAGAGTGTAATAGGACAGAATATTGAACAGACAGTGGAATAGGACAGAATAGTAGACAGTGTAATAGGACATAATATTAGAGTGTAATAGGACAGAATATTGAACAGACAGTGTAATAGGACAAAATATTAGACAGTGTAATAGGACAGAATATTAGACAGTGTAATAGGACAGAATATTAGACAGTGTAATAGGACAGAATATTGAACAGACAGTGTAATAGGACAAAATATTAGACAGTGTAATAGGACAGAATATTAGACAGTGTAATAGGACAGAATATTAGACAGTGTAATAGGACAGAATCTTAGACAGACAGTGGAATAGGGCAGAATATTAGACATACAGTGTAATAGGACAGAATATTGAACAGACAGTGGAATAGGACAGAATATTAGACAGTGTAATAGGACAGGATATTAGACAGACAGTGTAATAGGACAGAATATTAGACAGTGTAATAGGACAGAATATTAGACAGACAGTGTAATAGGACAGAATATTGAACAGACAGTGTAATAGGACAGAATATTGAACAAACAGTGTAATAGGACAGAATATTAGACAGACAGTGTAATAGGACAGAATATTAGACAGTGTAATAGGACAGAATATTAGACAGTGTAATAGGACAGGATATTAGACAGACAGTGGAATAGGACAGGATATTAGACAGTGGAATAGGACAGAATATTAGACAGTGTAATAGGACAGAATATTAGACAGACAGTGTAATAGGACAGGATATTAGACAGACAGTGTAATAGGACAGGATATTAGACAGACAGTGGAATAGGACAGGATATTAGACAGTGTAATAGGACAGAATATTAGACAGTGTAATAGGACAGAATATTAGACAGACAGTGTAATAGGACAGAATATTAGACAGTGTAATAGGACCGAATATTGAACAGACAGTGTAATAGGACAGAATATTAGACAGTGTAATAGGACAGAATATTGAACAGACAGTGTAATAGGACAGGATATTAGACAGTGTAATAGGACAGAATATTAGACAGTGTAATAGGACAGAATATTAGACAGACAGTGTAATAGGACAGAATATTAGACAGTGTAATAGGACAGAATATTAGACAGTGTAATAGGACAGAATATTAGACAGACAGTGTAATAGGACAGAATATTAGACAGACAGTGGAATAGGACAGAATATTAGACAGTGTAGTAGGACAGAATATTAGACATACAGTGTAATAGGACAGGATATTAGACAGACAGTGGAATAGGACAGGATATTA
>NC_088412.1:1873907-1878907 GCF_034236695.1 Oncorhynchus nerka
GGAGCAGCAGCACGGCCTGGTGGACTGGGGACAGCAAGGAGTCATCATGTCAGGTAGTCCTGGGGCATGGTCCTAGGGCTCAGGTCCTCCGAGAGAGAGAAAGAAAGAGAGAATTAGAGAGAGCATATGTGGGGTGGCCAGTCCTCTTCTGGCTGTGCCGGGTGGAGATTATAATAATTAATAGCTAATAATAATATTATAATAATAATTATTATCATTAGTATTATAATAATATGAGAACTACTGTCTGTTAATAATATCAATGAACTAATATTACTAAGAAAGTACAACTGCTAATAGGTCTACAACGAATAAAACTCCTGCTACAACTACTAATACAACTAATATAACTACTGCTACAACTACTAATACAACTAATATAACTACTGCTACAACTACTGCTACAACTACTGCTACAACTACTAATACAACTACTGCTACAACTACTAATACAACTACTGCTACAACTACTAATACAACTACTGCTACAACTTATAAAACTACTGCTACAACTACTACTACAACTACTAATACAACTAATATAACTACTGCTACAACTACTGCTACAACTTATAAAACTACTGCTACAACTACTACTACAACTAATATAACTACTGCTACAACTACTGCTACAACTTATAAAACTACTGCTACAACTACTACTACAACTACTAATAACACTAATATAACTACTGCTACAACTACTAATAACACTAGTATAACTACTACTACAACTACTAATATAACTAATACAACTACTACTACAACTAATATAACTACTGCTACAACTACTGCTACAACTTATAAAACTACTGCTACAACTACTACTACAACTACTAATATAACTAATATAACTACTGCTACAACTACTAATATAACTACTGCTACAACTACTAATACAACTAATATAACTACTACTACAACTACTAATACAACTAATATAACTACTACTACAACTACTAATACAACTAATATAACTACTGCTACAACTACTACAACTACTAATAACACTAGTATAACTAATGCTACAACTACTAATATAACTACTGCTACAACTACTACAACTACTAATACAACTAATATAACTACTACTACAACTACTAATATAACTACTACTACAACTACTAATATAACTACTGCTACAACTACTAATACAACTACTAATATAACTACTGCTACAACTACTAATACAACTAATGAAACTACTACTACAACTACTAATAACACTAATATAACTACTGCTACAACTATTAATAACACTAATATAACTAATGCTACAACTATTAATAACACTAATATAACTACTGCTACAACTATTAATAACACTAATATAACTACTGCTACAACTACTAATGCAACTGATATAACTACTACTACAACTACTAATACAACTAATATAACTACTACTACAACTATTAATAACACTAATATAACTACTGCTACAACTACTAATACAACTAATATAACTACTACTACAACTACTAATAACACTAATATAACTAATGCTACAACTACTAATACAACTAATATAACTACTACTACAACTACTAATATAACTACTACTACAACTACTACTACAACTACTAATATAACTACTGCTACAACTACTAATACAACTACTAATATAACTACTACTACAACTAATATAACTACTACTACAACTACTAATATAACTACTGCTACAACTACTAATATAACTACTACTACAACTAATATAACTACTACTACAACTACTAATATAACTACTGCTACAACTACTAATATAACTACTACTACAACTACTACTACAACTACTAATATAACTACTGCTACAACTACTAATATAACTACTACTACAACTACTAATATAACTACTACTACAACTACTAATATAACTACTGCTACAACTACTAATACAACTACTAATATAACTACTGCTACAACTACTAATACAACTAATGAAACTACTACTACAACTACTAATAATGCTAAAATAACTACTACTACAACTACTAATACAACTAATATAACTACTACTACAACTACTAATATAACTACTGCTACAACTACTAATTACAACTAATATAACTACTACTACAACTACTAATAACACTAGTATAATTATCTACTGCTACAACTACTAATAACACTAATATAACTACTACTACAACTACTAATACAACTAATATAACTACTACTACAACTACTAATAAAACTAATATAACTACTGCTACAACTACTAATATAACTAATATAACTACTGCTACAACTACTAATAACACTAATATAACTACTGCTACAGCTACTAATGCAACTAATATAACTACTACTACAACTACTAATACAACTAATATAACTACTGCTACAACTACTAATATAACTACTGCTACAACTACTAATATAACTAATATAACTACTGCTACAACTACTAATATAACTACTACTACAACTACTAATACAACTAATATAACTACTGCTACAACTACTAATGCAACTAATATAACTACTACTACAACTACTAATACAACTAATATAACTACTGCTACAACTACTAATATAACTACTGCTACAACTACTAATATAACTAATATAACTACTACTACAACTACTAATATAACTACTACTACAACTACTGCTACAACTTATAAAACTACTGCTACAACTACTAATATAACTACTGCTACAACTACTAATATAACTACTGCTACAACTACTAATATAACTAATATAACTACTACAACTACTAATATAACTACTACTACAACTACTAATATAACTAATATAACTACTACTACAACTACTAATATAACTACTGCTACAACTACTAATATAACTACTGCTACAACTACTAATATAACTAATATAACTACTACTACAACTACTAATATAACTACTACTACAACTACTGCTACAACTTATAAAACTACTGCTACAACTACTAATATAACTACTACTACAACTACTAATACAACTACTAATACAACTACTACTACAACTACTAATATAACTACTACTACAACTACTGCTACAACTTATAAAACTACTACTACAACTACTAATATAACTACTACTACAACTACTAATATAACTAATATAACTACTGCTACAACTACTAATATAACTAATATAACTACTGCTACAACTACTAATATAACTAATATAACTACTACTACAACTACTAATATAACTGATATAACTACTACTACAACTACTAATACAACTAATATAACTACTGCTACAACTACTAATATAACTACTGCTACAACTACTAATATAACTACTGCTACAACTACTAATAACACTAATTCATGCTCTTAAGGATTAGCCCCTTTTTTCAATTTTAGCCTAAAATGACATACCCAAATCTAACTGCCTGGTACCATTTGAAAGGAAACACTTTGAAGTTTATGGAAATGTGAATGGAATGTAGTAGAATAAAACACAATAGATCTGGTAAAAGATAATACAAAGAAACCATCATCTTTGAAATGTAAAAGAAAGACCATAATGTATTATTCCAGCCCAGGTGCAAAGTTTTAGACTGATCCAATGAACCATTGCATTTCTGTTCAAAATGTTGTCCCGAGACTGCCCAAATGTGCCTAATTTGTTAATGAATAACTTTTCATGTTCAAAATTATGCACTCTCCTCAAACAATAGCATGGTATTATTTCACTGTAATAGCTACAGTAAATTGGACAGTGCAGTTGGATTAACAATAATTTAAGATTTCTGCCTATATCAGATATGTCTATGTCTTGGGAAATATTCTTGTTACTTACAACCTCATGCTAATTGCATTAGCCTACGATAGCTCAACCGTCTCGTGGAAGGGACACCGATCCCGAAGAAGTTATAAACTAAGTACCTATAATATATACATATTTAATAATATCTCCACATTAATATAAATTATTATTGAATAAAGGGATACTTTGGGATTTGGGCAATGAGGCCCTTTATCTACTTCCCCAGAGTCAGATGAACTCCTGGATAACATTTTTATGACTGGAAGTCTATGGTATTTGCTAGCCCAGTCATTATGCTAATGCTACTTAGCAATTGCGCTAACGCTAGTTAGCAACCTCCTTATATTATATACCGTCCATACTGTCTATATACCATTATTTACTGTCTATACACACCATTATATACTGTCTATACACACCATTATATACTGTCTATACACACCATTATATACTGTCTATACACACCATTATATACTGTCCATAGTGTCTATACACCCCATTATATACTGTCTATACACCCCATTATATACTGTCTATACACACCATTATATACTGTCTATACACCCCATTATATACTGTCTATAGTGTCTATACACACCATTATATAATGTCTATACACACCATTATATACTGTCTATACACACCATTATATACTGTCCATAGTGTCTATACACACCATTATATACTGTCTGTACACACCATTATATACTGAACCTACTGTCTATACACTCCATTATATACTGTCTATACACACCATTATATACTGTCTGTACACACCATTATATACTGTCTATACACACCATTATATACTGAACCTACTGTCTATACACACCATTATATAATGTCTATACACACCATTATATACTGTCTATACACACCATTATATACTGTCTATACACACCATTATATACTGTCTATACACACCATTATATACTGTCTGTACACACCAATATATACTGTCTATACACACCATTATATACTGAACCTACTGTCTATACACACCATTATATACTGTCTATACACACCATTATATACTGTCCATAGTGTCTATACACACCATTATATACTGTCTATACACACCATTATATACTGTCTATACACACCATTATATACTGTCTACACACACCATTATATACTGTCTATACACACCATTATATACTGTCTATACACACCATTATATACTGTCTATACACACCATTATATACTGAACCTACTGTCTATACACACCATTATATACTGTCTATACACACCATTATATACTGAACCTACTG